>NW_019942528.1:15996-19100 GCF_002910315.2 Salvelinus sp. IW2-2015 | reverse complement strand
TGTTTCACATGACCACGCACAGACATACACACGGGTACATACACACAGAATATATACACATGCACACATAAACACTTACTGATAACAGTGTACAGTTGTGGCCAAAAGTTTTGAAGAATGACACAAATATTAATTTTCACAAAGTATGCTGCCGTCAGTTTGTAGATGGCAATTTGCAATACACTCCAGAATGTTATGAAGATTGCAATTAATTGCAATTCATCTGATCAAAGTCCTCTTTGCCATGCAAATGAACTGAATCCCCAAAAAATTTCCAATGCATTTCAGCCCTGCCACAAAAGGACAGCTGAAATCATGTCAGTGATTCTCTTGTTAACACAGGTGTAAGTGTTGACTATGACAAGGCTGGTGATCACTCTGTCATGCTGATTGAGTTCGAAATAACAGACTGGAAGCTTCAAAAGGAGGGTGGTGCTTGGAACCATTGTTCTTCCTTTGTCAACCATGGTTACCTGCAAGGAAACACGTGCTGTCATCATTTCTTTGCACAAAAAGGCTTCAACAGGCAAGGGAATTGGTGCCAGTAAGATTGCACCTAAATCAACCATTTATCGGATCATCAGAACTTCAAGGAAGCGCGTTCAATTGTTGTGAAGAAGGCTTCAGGGCGCCCAAGAAAGTCCAGCAAGCGCCAGGATCGTCTCCTAAAGTTGATTCAGCTGCGGGATCAGGGCACCACCAGTACAGAGCATTGCTCAGGAATGGCCAGCAGGCAGGTGTGAGTGCATCTGCACGCACAGTGAGGCAAAGACTTTTGGAGGATGGCCTGGTGTCAAGAAGGGCAGCAAAAAGCCACTTCTCTCTCCAGGAAAAACGTCAGGGACAGACTGAAAGTCTGCAAAAAGGTACAGGGATTGGACTGCTGGCTGGGTAAAGTCATTTTCTCTGATGAATCCCCTTTCCGATTGTTTGGGGCATCCGGAAAAAAGCTTGTCCTGAGAAGACAAGGTGAAGCGCTACCATCAGTCCTGTGTCATGCCAACAGTAACGCATCCTGAAGCATGTGTGGGGTTGCTTCTCAGCCAAGGGAGTGGGCTCACTCACAATTTTGCCTAAGAACACAGCCATGAATAAAGAAATGTACCAACACATCCTCCAAGAGAGAAACAACTTCTCCCAACCATCCAGGAACAGTTTGGTGACGAACAATGCCTTTTCCAGCATGATAGAGCACCTTGCCATAAGGCAAAAGTGATAACTAAGTAGCCTCGGGGAAGAAAACATCTATATTTTGGGCCCAATGGCCAGGAAACTCCCAGACGTTAATGCCCTGAGAACTTGTGGTCAATCCTCAAGAGGCAGGTGGACGAACAAAACCCCACAAATTCTGAAAAACTCCAAGCATTGATATGCAAGAATGGGCTGCCATCAGTCAGGAATGTGGCCCAGAAGTTAATGACAGTCATGCAGGGCGGATTGCAGAGGTCTTGAAAAGAAGGGGCAACACGCAAATAGTTGACTCTTTGCATTCAATATCAATGTAAATGCGTCAAATAAAAGGCCTTTGAACATGAAATTACTTGTATATACTTCAGTAATTCTCCATAGTAACATTACAAAAATAGTCTAAGACACTGAAAGCAGAAAACTTTGTGGAAATTAATGATTTGTGTCATTTCTCAAAACCTTTTGGCCACGACTGTGATATGTCTGTCAAAGCGTGTTTTCTGTTGAAAGCTTCACAGAATAACTCACCTGTCTGTTTTCTTCATCCACTGAGTTCTCAGCTTCCAGTACGTCCTGGTTCAGGGTTGGACCTCTTTGAAGGCACCATAAGATGTCCAGACACCAAAAATCTGGTCCCGTCTGCCACCCTTGTACTTCCCAATGCTTCCATGGATGCTTGTGAATGGAGTCAGGCACTGTGGACTTGTCCCGGCGCCAACACGAGCTCACCTCCCAGGTTGGTGAAGGTAGGGAGGTTATGCAATGCCTCACAAGCATTTTTTTTGTTTAATATACATTATTCTGTGTATTATAAAGTATTGGAGATTTCTTTCAAATGATCTAATTAGAAAGAGTTTGTCCTTCTGTTCTCATTAGCAGATAAACCTAGCAGATCCATTAGTCCTAAAGATGAGTCAAAGCCTGAGGGTAAGAAGACACAGTGGCATTCACCTGGAATTCTGCCACTTAGCATCCTTTTCATTGTCATCCAGAAGTGAACACAACCAATGCTAATATGGTCTGTGTATCAGAATGCTAAGGTCAACTTCTCTCTTCTCTTCTTCTCAGCTAAAGGCAGTGATGTAGTCCAGCCAGAACAAGGCAAGTAATCCTGTTAATTTAAGGCTGTACAAACAGAAGCACACTTCTTTAAAGATGGACTATACAGAAATCATTCCTCCATTTCCTGGGTGATATAATTCTAATAGTGTACATAATTTCACTTCGTGACAAAATAAGCAGCGATTGTGTAAAATATGTAAAATATATTTTCAATAACCAAAAATATTGTTTATTCAGCTGTTTGAAGCTGGTGTACAAAACCAAAACGGGAAGCATAGAAATAACACACATAGAACATATCTACCACTTCTGATACTTGCTTTCAACGGGAATGAAGGGGAAGAGGACGCAGACCAAGCTGGAAAGGGGCAGGGGAATGGAGGTGTTTATGAAACTTAAGCGGATAGTTTACTCGGTAACAGAGTGCTCTGGCAGTTACATTACACTCAAGACATATTTGTCCTGGATGATTTGATTCCTGTAACATACTGATTCTGAAAAGCTAAAAACATTATACTGTGTTGTATTATCAGAAGAGAGGGTTCATCTAGAACAAACTCATTCCATGAAGGGCTTAGTGTCTACGGATTTTAGTTTTTTCCTTTCAGTTAAGACCTAGACAACTAGGTGAGGGAAGTTCCTTACTAATTAGTGACATTAATTAATCAATCAAGTACAAGTACACTCGACCCTCCATGGAATGAGTTTGTCACGTGATCTAGAGTGTTACTTGAAATGATATAACTAGAGCTAGTTAGTGGCCCAGAATAGACATAACCAGGAAATCCCTGTACTGTTTTATTGTTGTAGCTTGTGAGGGTGTGAAGGGAGACCAGGGATGTGTGTGTGTGTGT
>NW_019942528.1:7114-14587 GCF_002910315.2 Salvelinus sp. IW2-2015 | reverse complement strand
GAAGTACTATAACAGAAATCACTCCTCCATTTCCTGGTTGATAAAAATTCTAATAGTTTTCCTAATTTCAGTTTATGTGAAAAAACAAGCAGTCATTTTGTAGAGAATCATTTTACCATCTAAACCTCTGCAAAATATATATTCCATAACCAAAAATATTGTATATTCATCTGTTTGACGCTGGTGTACGAAACCAAAATGGAGAGCATAGAACTATCACACATAGAACACATCTACCGCCTAGACTTGCTTGCAATGGGAGTGAAAGATCTATAACTCACATTTTCTATGTGAAATTGGTTGGGTCGCCCAAAAAGTTACATTTTGTTGCTTTAAGCAGTGTTTGATGCAGTAGGAGAGAGGCTGTAGTTGATGTTTTCCTTCTATTTGATTCAGCAGAGGTACGGTTCCACTAATGGCCATCTCCAGAAATCTGTTTTAATTAAATTAGGGACCTTATACGTGTGTGTGTGTGTGGTGTGTGTGTGTGTGTGTGTGTGTGGTGTGTGTGTGTGAGAGTTAAAGAAGTTAAAGGCAGTGATGTAGTCCAGCCAGAACAAGGCAAGTCATCCAGTTAATTTAAGACTGTATAAACATAAGTGAGGGGAAGAGAAGAGAGCTTAGCATTCCCATTCACAGACCATATACGTATTGGTTGTGTTAACTTCTGGATGACAATGAAAAGGATGCTAAGTGGCAGAATTCCAGGTGAATGCCACATTGTCTTACCATCYGGCTTTGACTCATATTTAGGACTGTTCGATCTGCTGCTAATGAGAACAGAAGGACAAACTTTCTCTAATCAGATAATTTGAAAGAAAAACTCCAATACTTATAATACACAGTATAATGTATACTGAACTAAAAAAAATGCTTGTGAGGCATTGCAAAACCTGCTGTTTCTACACGACAACGCACACACATACACACGGGTACATACACACATATATATGCACACACACAGAAACACTTACTGATAACAGATAGTTTATATGTCTTGTCAAGCAGTTTTCTGTTGAACTCCACAGAATAAACTCCACTGTCTGTTTTCTTCAATCCACTGATTCTCAGCTCTCCAGTAGTCTGGTCCAGGGTTGTGCGGCCTTTGAAGGCACCACAGATACCTAGACCACCCAAATCCTTGTCCCAATCTGCCACGTAGCACTCCCCATGCTTCCATACGATGCTTGTGATGGAGTCAGTCACTGTCAACTTGTCCGGCGTCAACAGGATCTCACCTCCCACTTCATGATAAAGATCTGGAAAAGCAGACATTTCATGCATGTATCAGAGTATCAATGTATCCAGGGTAACATTATGGTTAGGGTATAAACATGTAGTCCTAACCCTACTGGCATTGAATTGAAATGTAAACATTATTATGAACCTTTACTGTTTATGTCTAGAATTCTGCTTGTTGGGTGTATCTGGTCTATGTAGTCTGACCACTTTGACTAGTATGTTCCCCCCTCACCACCACTACTGGAGCAGAAAGGTATCTAGACAACACTACAGATTAAAGTCTTTGGGTACACCCTGCCTCGGAGGCTGTCCACTATTATATCAATATAGATCCTATTAAACCACTAGAGGGGCTATGTCACAATCCCTCAAAGTTCCAGAATGGGGCAAAAATGGCAAACATCTTGGTCAGGGAGAAATCCAAAACCAGTCTAATTGGATTGAATGGCAGTAGAGGCATAGATGATGCACTTCCTGATTTTACTGATGGTAAAATGAGTCGTTAGGAGAATGAGAAAACAGCTGGGAGCAGGAACGGAACGATAAGAGAGAGAGAGAGTCGGGAGAGGGAGAGAAGGGGGAGGGAGGAGAGAGAGAGAGAAGAGAAGAACTAATAAGACCAGCAGAGGGAAGCACAGGGACCAAGACATGATAATCAATGACAAACATGAACGAGGAAGTTTGCAATGTAAGCCCTCATGCCCTAATTTTTGAATTGAGTTTGGGTGTACAATTATGTTCACGTCGGCCGGCTGAAACGCCCCATAAATTCATTCGCAATATGTACATCCACTAAGAAAGTCAGCCTAAACTTCAAACCTCAATGTCAATATGGAGAAGTCAACATACAAGTGTAAGCAAAACTAATGTTAAAGGTTCGAAATTGTGCTACTAATGCACATGAAGCACAAACATGTCTCGTAAAAGTAATTATGTTTTGTTTGGTTAGCTTTTGGAAATTGTTTGAAATAAAACATTGACATAGCATACTATATACTAAATTCATGTCACAAATAGTATGGTTAGTGCGATTATTATGAGTGTTCGAACACAGCTATAGTCTTTAGCCTGCCTACCTAGCAGACATGAGAAGTAAAAGTGAAATAAAACTTCAGCTTGCCTGTTTGAGGCCCCTCGATTGAAAACAATATGTTGGATTAAGCCGATGACAAAGGTCAAAATAACCTAGCTAGTGACTTCAAATCATAAAATATCCATCAAAGCTAAACATATGTTTGACACAAAGTAATTACAATTCATTTTACTCTTCAATTCAGATAATCTATACGGCTATTCCAAACTGGGGTACGCATACCATGCTGTCGGGGGTACGCCAAATAGAATGTGATTCACATTTCAAACAGTCCATTTAGATTTTCCAACGGGGCTATACATTTGGGTGATGTTTTTTTCCTCGCCTGAGTAGACTCGTCATTTACTGGCAAAATAAAAATGAAACCATCTAGTGTTCAGCGAAATAAAAAACACAATGTCAAATACAGGCTCCCACGCCCGTGGCCCGTCAGGCTCGCTCGCAGGTGGAATGCCGGGTGTCGCCATGTCCATTCCTGCTCCCGCTCCATCTTTTGCACACCTGTCACCATCGTTACGTCATCAGCGTTCATTGGACTCACCTGTCTCCTTCAGGTTTTGATTATCTTCCAATATCTGTCTGTTCTCTGTCTCATCCTGTGTCAGCATTATTGTCGTTGTTGTTTTTCCCCTGTCCAGACGCTGTCTTGTTTGTTTCTTGTCCGTTGTTCACTCCTGTATTGCTTCTCGTCCTCAAGCGTCTGCCGTGCATATATTTGTGAAAAAGAATTTCAAATCTAGGGGCAAATTATATTGAAAACAGATATGCTCAGATATACATATACGAGAGTGTAATTTGAAGGAATTTGATGAAGACACACTGTTTGTCAATAAAATATATAAGGTATTACAACAAATACAGCATGCACCATTGTTGTTAGTATTACAACATCTAAGTACTGCAGAGCTCTCAGTAATACCACATCTCAGTGCTGCAGAGCTCTCTTAGTAATAAAACATTTCAGTCACTACAGAGCTCTCTCTAGTAATACAAATCTCAGTACAGCGAGCTTCTCTCTTAGTAATACAACATCTCAGTACTGCAGACTCTCAGTATACCAATTCAGTGCTGCAGAGCTCTTCTTAGTAATAAAATTTCAGTACTGCAGAGCTCTCTCTTCGTATACAGTTATAAATTATTGTGTCTAGTTGAAAACAAGCTATCTCCAGTAGGCTTTGATGAAATGTCCAATATTCTCGCCCACGTGGAAATTTTGTAAGAGTAATATATGCAAATTTGTGATGATCGACCGCATTCTGTCCATTAACATTTTTTTAAAAACTTTTGGTGCCAGAGCAAATGACATAAGAAAGTAATCAAGATGACTAGCTTGATTAAGCCTCCGCCATGTATATCTCACTAGGTAGGGTATTTAAGCCTCCATATCCACTAATTCCAATATATCAATGACATTCATGATTTCCTTAAGTGCCCGAGGGTGATAGTTTGTAGTGTGATTTCCTTTACGGTCCATAGAGGTATTTAAGACCGTATTAAAATCTCCCACCATAATAAATTGTCACGACCTGGCCTTAGTTTTCTTTGTTTCTTTATTATTTTGGTTAGGTCAGGGTGTGACGAGGTGGTTTGTGTGTTTTAGTCTCGTCTAGGGTGTTTGTACTGTCTATGGGGTTTTTGTAGAGTAATGGGGTTTGTGTTCATTATAGGTGTTTATGTAAGTCTATGGTTGCCTAGATTGGTTCTCATTAGAGGCAGGTGTTTATCGTTGTCTCTGATTGGGAACCATATTTAGGCAGCCATGTTCTTTGGGTATTTGTGGGTGATTGTTTCCTGTGTCAGTGTTTGTCCACACGGGACTGTTACGGTTTGTTCACGTTTATTGTTTTTGTATTGGTGTTCATAGTTCAGTTTTTCTATATTAAAACATGGAACCTACCACGCTGCGTATTGGTCCGATCCTTGCTACACCTCTTCAGAGGAAGAAGATGAAGACAGCCGTGACAATAATAGTCTAGTGTTGCTTGTAGAGTTGAAAAATTCTTATTATTTTCAAAGAAGCTTGGATCATCATTATTTGGACGTATAGATTAATAAGCCATATCTGTTTATGGTCAATAACTATATTTAAAATAATCCATCTACCTTGATGATCTGCTTGGACAATTTGCACATTTGGATCGAAATTACTATTAATAAATATCATCATCTTTTTGAATTGCTTTGCCCATGGATAAATATATTTCCCACCCCAGTCCTTTTCCACAAAACTTAATCTAAAATTTTGAATGAGTTTCCTGAAAACAACAGATATTATATTCTTTCTCTTTTAGCCAGGTAAATACTGATCGGTCTTTTCTTATAATTGTAATGGCTTATCAGATAATAACTGGCTATACTTATTTCACCAATTACCATAATGAGACGTTTCAATTCTATTTATCATAATATATGTTTGTAAACGTACCATTAAAAGTAACATGATGATTGAGTGTCAATATACAGTTGAAGTCGGAAAGTTTACACACATTAGGTTGGAGTCATTAAACTAGTTTTTCAACCACTCCACAAATTTCTTGTTAACAAACTATAGTTTTGGCAAGTCGGTTAGGACATCTACTTTGTGCATGACACAAGTAATTTTCCGAACATTGTTTACAGACAGATTTTTCACTTATAATTCACTGTATCACAATTCCATTGGGTCAGAAGTTTACATACACTAGTTGACTGTGCTTTAAACAGCTTGGAAAATTCCAGAAAAGGATGTCATGGTTTAGAAGCTTCTGATAGGCTAATTGACATCATTTGAGTCAATTAGAGGTGTACCTGTGGATGTATTTCAAGGCCTACCTTAAAACTCAGTGCCTCTTTGTTTGACATCATGGGAAAATCAAAAGAAATCAGCCAAGACCTCAGAAAATAATTGTAGACTCCACAAGTCTGGTTCATCCTTGGAAAATATCAAACGCCTGAAGGTACCACGTTCATCTGTACACAAATAGTATGCAAGTATAAACACCATGGGCCATGCAGCCGTCATACTTCTCAGGAAGGAGATGCGTTCTGTCTCCTTGAGATGAACGTACTTTGGTGCAAAAAGTGCAAATCAATCCCAGAACAATAGCAAAGACTTGCTGGAGGAACAGGTACAAAAGTATCTATATCCACAGTAAAACAAGTCCTATATTGACATAAGCTGAAAGGCCGCTTAGCAAGGAAGAAGCCACTGCTCCAAAACCGCCATAAAAAAGCCAGACTACGGTGTGCAACTGAGAAATGGTCACACACACTCCAATATCCTCTGGTCTGATGAACAAAAATAGAACTGTTTGGCCATAATGACCATCGTTATGTTTGGAGGAAAAAGGGGGAGCTTGCAAGCCAAAGAACACATCCAACCGTGAAGCACGGGGGTGGCAGCATCATGTTGTGGGGGTGCTTTGCTGCAGGAGGGACTGGTGCACTTCACAAAATAGATGGCATCATGAGGAAGTAAATTATGTGGATATATTGAAGCAACATCTCAAGACATCAGTCAGGAAGTTAAAGCTTGGTCACAAATGGGTCTTCCAAATGGACAATGACCCCAAAGTCAAGGTATTGGAGTGGCCATCACAAAGCCCTGACCTCATCCTATAGACAATTTGTGGGCAGAACTGAAAAAGCGTGTGCGAGCAAGGAGGTCTACAAACCTGACTCAGTTACACCATCTTGTCAGGAGGAATGGGCCAAAATTCACCCAACTTATTGTGGGAAGCTTGTGGAAGGCTACGCAAACGTTTGACCCAAGTTAAACAATTAAAGGCAATGCTACCAATACTAATTGAGTGTATGTAACTTCCGACCCACTAGGAATGTGATGAAAGAAATAAAAGCTGAAATAAATCATTCTCTCTACTATTATTCTGACCTTTCACATTCTTAAAATAAACTAACTGACCTAAGACAGGGAATTCATACTGATTAAATGTCAGGAATTATGAAAAGCTAAGTAAAATGTATTTGGCTAAGGTGTATGTAAACTTCCGACTTCAACTGTACCTGCTACAACGGACTAAATGATGAAAACGCTGCTGGCAGCGGAATCCAAAACAGCAAAGAGTTCCTACTACAATGCAACTCAAACACAACGCGATGGATATCCAATGGCCCATCTAATCCTGATTGTCTGCGAGTGGATTACAAACCCAAATGCAAATGTGGAAAACGTGGGGGAATCAAACACACTCCCTTACCCACACCTACTGATCAATGCCCAGTCACTGAGGGGGAAAGCGGATGAGCTGTCAACGACTCTGCGCTTTCAACACGAATACCGGGAGGCCTGTTTGCTGGCGTTTACTGAGACTTGGCTGGATGACAGAGTCCCGGACAGGGAAGTGGAGCTGGCAGGCATCACACTGGTCAGAGCAGACCGTGATCTGACGTCACAGTGAAACATCACGGCGGGGCGTCTGCCTGCTTGTCAGGGACCAGTGGTGTAAATAGATACTGGTAAGAGAGACTCCGTACCCGCCATTGAACTGCTTCTGTGTCCCTGTGACCTACTATCTGCCCTGTGAGTTCCCCAATGTGTTGTTACCGTTGTGTACATTCAACAAAAGCTAATATAACAAAAGTATCAGAGATGATTCATAATCTGTCACTGAACTGGAATCTATCTCCCCCGACGCACCCACATTTATTTCAGGGGATTTTACAACTGTACTTTGCATAAGGTCCTGGTCACTACCACAGTATGTGAAATGTCACATACTGGTGAAATGATTTGTGCTCTGGGACAATAAATGCTTTCTCTGCACCACCAGACCTCCCCTGGGACATAGACCACAATAATGTCTACCTCGTCCAACCTACTGAGGGAGAAACCTACAGTTAAAACTGTCCACATGGAACGACAATAGTTCACTCGTCTCCAAGGGTGTTTTGACTGTACTATGTGGGAGGTACGAGGACAGCAGCTCTGATCTTGATGAACTCACAGGTGTTGTTTCAGACTATGAACTTCTGTGTTGAGTCAGTTGTACCTACTACACCTGTAAATTATTCCCTACAATAAGTTTGGCTATCAACAAATCTAAAATCACTACTTAATAGGAAGAAGGCGTTTATGTGGAGGGTAATAGACAGGCTTTAAGAGATGTACAACGTGAGATCAAAAGACAGATACTGGTGGA
>NW_019942528.1:0-7089 GCF_002910315.2 Salvelinus sp. IW2-2015 | reverse complement strand
TGATGCCGGAAAATAAAAGTAAGGCATGTGATGTATCAGAAATTGTGTAATGAAATTATAGTCAACCTAAAATATTGTGATATAATTATAGATAAAGCGTATAGGAAGAGGATGAACTTTAATGTCCCAAGGGGAAAATGGTCTTAGACACACAGTACTGCTGTTTACAAAATAGACACTGTACATTACACACTCAACATAAAACATATACACATTGCCTTATCTTACAGCCACAGGGAGGGATGTTGTCTCACCCATATGGGTTTTATACAAATTGTATGTATAAATAGCCTTTAAGATTTACTGAATAAAAATATAAACACAACATGTAAATTGTTGGTCCCATGTTTCATGAGCTGAAAAAAAGATCCCAGAAATGTTCCATATGCAAAAAGAAAAATGCACAAATTTGTTTACATCCCTGCTAGTGAACATTTCTCCTTTGCCAGGATACAGTTCATTTGGAAAGTATTCAGACCCCTTGACTTTCTCAGCATTTTGTTACATTAGTCTTTTCTGAAATGGATTCAATAGTTTTCCCCTCATCAATCTACACACAATACCCCATAATGACAAAGCAAAAAACAGGTTTGTTAATTTTCTTTCAAAATGTACTAATAAATCAAAAATGTTAATATAACATTTACAAGTATTCACACCCTTTACTCAGTACTTTGTTGAATCACATTTGGCTGCGATTACAGCCTTGTTTTCTCTTGGTATGACGCTACAAGCTTGGCACACTTCTTGGGGAGTTTCTCCCATTCCTCTCTGCAGATCCTCTCCAAGCTCGGTCGGGTTGTATGGGGAGCATCGCTGCACAGCTATTTTCAGGACTCTCCAGAGATGTTCAATCGGGTTCAAGTCCGGGCTCTGACTGGGCCACTCAAGGACATTCCGAGACTTGTCCCGAAGCACTCCTGCGTTGTCTTGGCTGTGTGCTTAGGGTCGCTGTCCTGTTGGAAGGTGAACGTCCGCCCCATTCTGAGCGCTCTGGAGCAGATTTTCATCAAGGATCTCTCTGTACTTTGCTCCATTCATCTTTCCCTCGATCCTGACTAGTCTCCCAGTCCCTGCCGCTGAAAAACATCCCCACAGCACGATGCTGCCACCACGCTTCACCGTAGGGATGGTGCCAGGTTTCCTCCAGACATGAAGCTTGGCATTCAGGCCAAAGAGTTCAATCTTGGTTTCATCAGACCAGGGTCCTTCAGGTGCCTTTGCCAAACTTCAAGCGGGCTGTCATGTGCCTTTTACTGAGAGTGGCTTCTGTCTGGCCACTCTACCATAAAGGCCTGATTGGTGGAGTGCTGCAGAGATGGTTGTCCTGCTGGAAGGTTCTCCCATCCCACAGAGGAACTCTGGGAGAATCCGATCTTGGTCACCTCCCTGACCAAGGCCTTCTCCCCCGATTGCCCAGTTTGGCCAGGCGTCCAGCTCTAGGAAGAGTCTTGCTGGATCCAAATTTTTCAATTTAAGAACGATGGAGGCCACTGTGTTCTTGGGGATCTTCATGCTGCAGAAATGTTTTGGTACCCTTCCCCAGATCTGTGCCTCGACACAATCCTGTCTCGGGGCCTACGGGCAATTCCTTTGACCTAATGGCTTGGTTTTGGTTCTAACATGCACTGTCAACTGTGGGACCTTTATATACCCAGTTGTGTGCCTTTCCAAACCATGTCCAATAAATTTAATTTTCCACAGGTGGACTCCAATCAAGTTGTAGAAACATTTCAAGGATGATCAATGAAAACGGGATGCACCGAGGGACAAGGATGCATACAAGCAAAGGGTGGAGAGAACCCTCTCCTCAGATAACTCAAGGGTGGCCTGCCAAGGGATTAAATCCATGGCGAGTGCCCTCCATATAGGCAGGGGAAAAACAATGCTGAACTTGGGAGACATGAGTGCCAGAACATGGCTAATGAACTGGATGTTTTCTTCTCAAGATTTGAATCTGACGACCTTGTTTTCAGAGGTAAAACAAATAGAAGCATCATTACAAATGTTTGAGAGGGTTGTTGTTAAACAGGCTGATGTTGTGAAGTTGTTCCTGGATGTAACTCACACTAAAGCCCAGGCCCAGACAAAATAACTGGACATGTGTTAAAGCACTGGGCTGAACAATTGGCTGGTGTTTTTACAGGCATTTTCCAATCCTCGGTCGACCAGCAACACATCTAATCCCTCTGTGTTGAATGACTACCTCCATGTTGCCTTGACATCCTTAGTAATGAAATGCTTTGAGAAAATTGTGAAAAGTCATTCTCCGCGCCACCGAGAAGCTCCTCGACCCATTTCAGTTTGCCTATCAGCCCAGCAGAGGAGTTGATGATGCCATTCTTAATCTCCTCAACATAGTCTATAGACATCTAGAGGGTGCCAAATCCCCTGTCAGGGTTTTGTTTGCTGTCTTTTCTTCTGTTTTCAACACAATCCAGCCTTACATTCTGTCACAGAGACTCATTAGGGAATTCTCCTTAGATGGGGGGCTGGTTTTGTGGCTGTTGGACTTCCTGAGCCAGAGGTCACAGCGGGTCAAAGTAGGTCCGCACGTGTGGGACACGCCAACCCCTGTAGCCGCACTTTGAACTAGTCCCCTCTGGGTGCAGGTATAGGGCACCCCTTGGTAGGAAAAACACAACTAGACAATCATTTGTGCCAGGTGTGATATCCCACCTAAATAGCTTGGGCTAATGTTCCTATCGACCCAGTAAGGTCAGCAGGCTAGTCTCTTTTTATTGGTATGTAACTTATGAAAGTTATATTGTCAAATAGTTTTGTATTTAAACGCCACTTTAAACATGTACATGACACTGCAACAACATGTCCCCATGGGGACAGTAATGTCAGTAAAGTAGGTACTGTAGGAATTTGTTCCAACTAGGCACCACACCAGATCAACTGAGCTAATTGATCAGTTCAGTGATTGCCTCAATTCAACACACCTGGTCTTCTAGGTGGTTAAATCAAAAACATGAAGTGCCTGCGGCCCTCCYGGACCAGGGTTGTCTACCRCTGCAGTAGATGAATACTGTAAGCTCTAAAAGACACAAAACCTGCAAAGGTCTTGAGACGTTCTGATACAAGCTACATCTCTAACCTAGCAACAATCATATAAACAAAAAACATGGAAACAGTTCTCAGAACTGAAAGCGTCCTGAATGAACCACGGAAAATCAACAGAGCAGAAGATTGTAAAATAATTGGCTTTTCAACAGTACAACTAGCAAGGGATGACAGTGACAATCTTTATCACAGTGTTACCTCTACGAGTGACATTTTGCAGTGCAAAATGCACAGATGTAAAGATAACCAAAAAGAGGTTATTTAACATTTTCATTCACAGTACATAATTTACATTTAAACATTTCTTTGCAGATTCCAACTGCATAATACACATTTTTATATGGTTAGCCCACACACTGCTAACTTTAAACTCACATTAGTAATCACTTTCTCATACTGTATGTAGATGTCACTAAAACTGTTTTCAAATAAATGTCACCACAAATAATATGAGAAACACATTTCTGGCAACATCTCCACACTTCTGGAATGACTGGAGCGAACTACAAAAATCTCTGAAACTGGAAACACTTATCTCCCTCACTAGCTTTAAGCACCAGCTGTCAGAGCAGCTCACAGATTACTGCACCTGTACATATCCCATCTATAAATAGCCCAAACAACTACCTCTGCCCCTACTGTATTTATTTTACTGCTTTGCACCCCAGTATTTCTACCTGTGTTAGTGGGCTGATTGTTATTATTCTGATTTATGGAGTAATCTCTAGAAGACTTCTCTCCTACAGCGCTGTAAACTGTATCTATGGCAACCCCAGAGAGAACCCCTGAAGCTCCAAGGTTGGTGACCTGAACATCCCCTACAGTGTGATAAACAGTATCTGGGACAACATAATTCCGATTGTTGTCTGCATCCCCTGTAAAGTTACACCATCCATTAACATTGTTTACAGCAAACAGAGTAGAAGAGGTTCCGTGAATTTAGGAGGTATTTGTCCTTTAAAGTTTGCATAAGGTTATGATGAGAAAACTTGGAAATATTCTGGGTTGTGGGATTACAGCTGTGGACTCTCTCTCTCTCTCTCTCACACACACACACACCTAGTTTAAAACAGTTTTCTGGAACGAAACAAAAACAACACTACTGTTCTGTGCTGAGAGGAAGTATGTGTGTAGTGCTTGGAAGTATGTGTATTTAGTGCAGTACATGAATAATGTTGTGTGTGTATTACTTTGGGAACCCTGTTAGCAGGTTGAATATGGATCAGTCTAGTTAAGGTAACACTTACCAAACATTCCACCAAAATACTTTCTCAAAAAGTTGATCCAGGTGTCTTGGGGATATCCTGAGATGAAATAGAAACTCAAAAATGTAACACATTAACATTTTCATTCAAATGGTTCTTTGTTTTCACTGGAATCCAAATGTTCTGTGAAGTAGTGAGTATGAAGAATTGAGACAAGAAGAGACAGAGAATCATCCTACCTTTCTTTTTCTTCCACACCAAAAATCCTGAGGAGTACAAATATACACATTTTATTTTCCAAGTTGATCCATGGTTCTGTATCTTATGTATTAGGTTTAACAGAGTGAGAAATAACCCCTCTTAAAGTACAAGTCTGTGCATTAACCATTCAATCAGCTATTGAGTGTGACTTCACCCACATTTACATGTTTAAGCTGCAATAAGAAGACATCATTTCTGAGAGCACCAATAAACAACCTGCATACAGTACCTGCACCAGGCCGACTTCAAATCAATGTGAAAGTAACCAGTGAATTAAACAGATGACGACGAATGCAAACTATGCTCGATAAATCCTACACATGCGTTTAAATAAAAGGCATAAATCAAAGATCTTACCCAGGCCTACAATCAACAAGAACGCATGAAGACAAACTCAAAGAATNGGTACCAAACATTTCTGCAGCATTGCCCCCAAAGAACCACGTGGCCTCCATGCGTTCTTAATGGGAAAAATTTGGAACCAGCAAGACTCTTCCAGACTGGCCGCACCGGACCAAACTGAGCATCGGAGGGAGAAGGGCTTGGTCAGGGGTGACCAAGAACCCGATGCTCCCAGAGTTCCTGCTGTGGAAGATGGGAGGAAGCTTTTAGAAGGCCAACCATCTCTTGCAGTACTTCAACCAATTCAGGCCTTTATGGTAGTGGCCAGACAGAAGCCACTCCTCAGTAAAAAGGCACATGAACAGCCCGCTTGAACGTTTGGCAAAAGGCACCTGAAGGACTCTGGTCTGATGAAACCAAGATAAACTCTTTGGCCTGAATGCCAAGGCATCACATCTGGGGGAAACCTGGAACCATCCCTACGGTGAAAACGTGGTGGCAGCATCATGCTGTGGGGATGTTTTTCAGTGGCGGGATGCGGAGACAAGTCAGGAAATCGAGGGAAAGATGAACGGAGCGCAAAGTACACGAGAGCATCCTTGATGAAAACCTGTCGCCAGAGCGCTCAGAATGGGCGGAGGTTCACCTTCCAACAGGACAGCGGACCCTAAGCAACAACAAGCCAAGACAACGCAGGAGTGGCTTCGGGACAAGTCTCTGAATGTTCTTGAGTGGCCCAATCAGAGCCTGGACTTGAAACCCGATTGAATATCTCTGGAGAGGTCCTGAAAATAGCTGTGCAGCGATGCTCCCCATACAACCTGACCGAGCTTGAGAGGATCTGCCAGAGAGGAAATGGGAGAAACTCCCCAAATACAGGTGTGCCAAGCTTGTAGCATCATACCCAAGAGGACACGAGGCTGTAATCGCTGCCAAAGTGCTCAACATAGTACTGAGTAAAGCGGTGTGGAATACTCATGTAAAATGTTTTACATAATTTTTTTTATTAATACATTTTGGAAAAATGTAAACAAACCTGTTTTTGCTTTGTATTAGTATGGGGTCTTGTGTGTAGATTGATGAGGGGAAAACTATTGAATCCATTTTAGAATAAGACTAATATAACAAAATGTTGAAAAAGTCAAGAGGTCTGAATACTTTCCAAATGCACTGTATCCTGGCAAAGGAGAAATGTTCACTAGCAGGGATGTAAACAAATTTGTGCATGTTTTTTTTTGCATATGGAACATTTCTGGGATCTTTTATTTCAGCTCATGAAACATGGGACCAACACTTTACATGTTACGTTTATATTTTTATTCAGTAAATCTTAAAGGCTCTTTATACATACAATTTGTATTATACCCATATGGGTGTGAGACAACATCCCTCCCTGTGGCTGTATGAGAAGTGTATGATAAGGGTAATGTGTAATGTATGTTTTATGTTGACTGTGTTATGTACAGTGTCTATTTTGTATACAGCAGTACTGTGTGTCTAAGCCAATTTTCCCCTTGGGACATTAAAGTTCAGCCTCTTCCTATAAGGAGTATCTATAATTATATGTCAATATTTTAGGTTGACTATAATTTCATTACACAATTTCTGATACGTCACATGCCTTTTTATTTTCCTGCATCAGTAAAATCAGGAAATGCATCATCTATGCCTCTACTGCCATTCAATCCAATTAGACTGGTTTTGGATTTCTTCCTGAACAAGATGTTTGCCATTTTTGCCCCATTCTGGAACKTTGAGGGACTATGACATAGCCCCTCTAGTGGTTTAATAGGATCTATATTGATATAATAGTGGACAGCCTCCGAGGTAGGGTGTACCCAAAGATTTCCATCTGTGGTGTAGTCTAGATACATTTCTACTCCAGTAGTGGTGGTGAGGGGGGACATACTAGTCAAAATGGTCAGACTACATAGACCAGATACAACCAGCAAGCAGAATTCTTGACATAAACAGTAAATGTTGACAATAATGTMTCTTTCAATGCCAATAGGGTTAGGACTACATATTTATACCCTAATGTGTTATCCTGGATACATTGATACTCTGATACATGTATGAAATGTCTGCTTTTCCAGATGATCTTTCTCTTGAAGTGGGAGGTGAGCTGGTGTTGAAACCAGACAAGTCCACAGTGCCTGACTCCATCACAACCATCCTATGGAAGCATGGGAAGTGCTGGGTGGCATATTGG
>NW_019942527.1:3217-137483 GCF_002910315.2 Salvelinus sp. IW2-2015 | reverse complement strand
CGCATGTGACAAATAAAATATTATTTGATTTCAACAGTGGTTACCATAAGCACCAGGCTTGCATTGGTTAATAGTGATTATTTGCAGGAATGTAAGCAAACTCAAAAGCCTATTCGTTCGGTTATAAGCACACTGTGTATCTACTGTACATGCATGTAGCCTTCATTGCAGATATTTTGTTGCACTGCTTATGACAGTATCCAGTCTAAGGTTTGTTAGCCCATCAGTATGAGATTCTCAGCTTTGTTCTCTGTCTTGTTTTACAGTCGCGCAGTGTGGACAAGCAGCATGCTGTCGTCAACTACAACCCAGCCACAGACGAGCACATGGTGAAGGACCTGGGCAGCCTGAATGGGGTGAGTCCATGTCCCCTGCATACAAGTTGAATAAAGGATCCAGTCAGCCACAGCCCTCCCTGGAGGGTCCAGAGGCCCACTACCAGTCCCCCAGGCCCTAGCACAAAAGAGCCCTCTCTCAGTGCCAGAGATGGTTGTTAGAGCAGCAATGAGCACTGCAATTTCTGCTGTCCTGGTCCCTTTCTTCTGGTGTCTCTCTCTCGTCTTCTTCTGGTGTCTCTCTCCCGTCTTCTTCTGGTGTCTCTCACACACACTGTCTCTCTCTCTCTCTATCTACCTACCTCCCTCCCTCTCTTTGTACTATTGTCACTTCATTGCACTTTTATTCCACAGTAATGAGGAGAGGGAAAGACTGCATTTTTCCCTGAAGTGTGTATTGTGGGCACCATCTGTTAGAACACCCCCATCTAAACAGACCAGAATATTAGATGTTACTGACATGTATCATGGTGGCTGTTTCTTTGCTTATTTGTACTTTACTGTACAAGCACTGATAGGCTATTTACTCACGTGTCCCCTGACTGCCTTCCTGAGCCCTACTCAGCATAGATGGCCATTACATAACTGCATAATCTCATTAATGCCTTAACGTACAGGTAGGATAGCTTAACTTTCACTGGGAAAACAGCCAACTGCAAAGCATCTTAGCTTTGGCAAACCCCAGAGGCTGTGTGTGGAAGGGAAGGACCTGTTGCCAGTGTGACAACTAACTCATTTATCATCAGTATCTGTTATTAGTCCAATGGAATTGAACTAATCAGGATTGTTGTGAAAATAAATAATTCCTGTGTATACATTTTTCTGATGCTTTCAATGTAAACACACAAAAACAAACTGTTTATTTTCTCCCCAGACTTTTGTGAATGATCTGAGAATCCCAGACGAGACTTACATTACCCTGATGCTCTCTGATGTCATCCGCTTTGGATATGATATCCTTTTGTTTATCTGATTATGATTTTGTAATTTTCTTATTGTTTTATTGATTCTTCATTGATTAGGGATTTTCTTGATTGGATCAAAAGGATGCATACTTTTTAACCTCTGAGTGCTCTGTTGTAAATATTTTTTTACAAACAATTGGATTTCATAAAGTTTTGTCTACACTTGCAATTTAAAACACTTTCTTCTTCCTCTGTGGTTTGTGTACCAAACTCTCCCAGCATGTTCATTCCTTGTGGTTTGAGTCAGGGTTTTTGATTATGTTCAACTCTGCACTGAACATTTCTTGGACTCGTGAACCTCTGAGCTGAAAAACATGAATAGTTAAATTGAGTTTAGATAACAGGGGGAAAAAGCTGCATGTATTATTTATTATAACCCAGTGGCTCCTGTCAGAATAAACCTTTAACTCTGCTTCCACATTCTCATGTGTACATCATGGAGAGGAGTCAACACAAGGTGCCAGAGGAGGCTCTCAAAGTAAGTGAGAACTTCCACACATGTACATATCATCTATGAATATGAGTGATAGTCAGGTAGAGGCTTCTTCATATCCTACTTTCCTCTTGTGTGTATTAGCATGAGAAGTACACCAGCCAGCTGCAGATGAGTATGAAGGCACTGGAGGCCAGGAAGAAGGAGAAGGAGAGGCAGCATGTTAAGGAGAAGACCAGAGACTCATCCTGCTTCAAACAGGAGAAAGCAGAGCATAAAGCTGCCCTCGCAGCAGGTAAAAACATTTTTAACTCGCAACTTCAACTCTGCCCCAGTCCACCTCTTGTCCTTTTCTTCTAGAGCCCACAGTATATGTGCTATCCTACATTATAGACCAGGCCTAGGCATTTTCTCTGCAAGGTCGAAAATGATAGCAATTACAATTGATGAACTTAACTGTTTGTCTTGCCACAAACAGTACCAGCAAATACCAGTCTGTTATGCCTTAGGTAAAAGATTGCTGCTGATGTCAGTTTCATTATCTTATTTACTTGAGGAAGAAGAAGAAACCTTTTATACCAAAAAGTGTTAGAGGATCTGTAGATGCACACAGCTCTCCTTGTTAAGCGAACCCCTAGTGGTCGATCAAGTTACCTTGTGAGGGGATCGGGTCAAAGGTTCAATCCAGTAGGGTCAGACGAGCAGCATTACTAGTGTGGAACTCCAGTTGGCAGGATGAGTGAAGTGATATTGGCCTGGCCTGTTGAGCTGGGACACACAAAGCCTTATGTCTGTCTGCCATGCCTCTGGACTGGGGCTCCAGACATAGGGAGTAGTGCTGAACCTACTCCTGAAGGAGCTAGCATGTGCACTAGAAGGATTAGAAGTGTGTGTGTGTGAGGCTGTGTTTTTCGTGCCAAGCGGGCACTGCTGTTAGGGTGATTGTGGATTTGCTGTCTCACGCACCGCACAGTACAGTACTTACAGGTGTCCCTCTGTCCTCAGCTTTGCTCAGGGCTACATCTTTTGGGATTGTATAGGATTTACAGTGCAGTTAAGTTCCTAAAGCACTGAGGGATGTTCTCAGCAGGGTAATGCAGGGGTGGACCATCACTAGTGGCTTTAACTACTGACAGTCACAAGGTTATGACACGACAGACACCAGCAATGAACACTTCCTTTAGAGGTTTACATTCAGCCTCTTCCTCTCCCACTCTGCCTGTATGTGATGGGCTAGTATAGCTGCTGACTGATTCCTTATTTCCTACTGAAGCAGCTGGACTGGTGAGGTGACCACAGTGACAGTACAGTGGCAGGGTCCGCACCCTGTTGACAGTTCAGACACTGAGGTTGTTAGCAGGATATGTCTGTTTTTCCTGCTGCCTTGCAAGGTGTGTACTGTGGAGCCTGACCTCTCCTTCTGCTTCCTGTCTGTAAAGCAGTCTGCAGGCTCTCTGAGTGTACAGTAGGCCTGGGTGTGACTAGTAAACCATGACAGGACCTAGGGCTACTCACTCTTTCCACCATAGACATTACAGTAAATGTCCACTGTTTCCAGATTTCTATGAAATATGAGTCAACAACATTTTCATGTAGATGGACTTAGAAGCTCAGTTTTGGTGACTTTTTAAAAGAACGTTCTACTCCAAAATGAATGAAAATAAAAGTATGCTGACACCATGTAAATTATAATTTCCACATCCAGAAATTAATCCAATAACACATTGTAATTAACAAAAATAAAAATTTTAACATATTGGGCCATGTGTATATAGCCTAATCATGGTCCATATTATCAGGTAGGCTATGCCTGTAGCCTAACTGATGTAGCAAAGTGCAAATAAATAGGCTGAAGCATGGTGTTGCCTATCTGCATTTACACTATTTAGCTAATCATTAGCCAGATCCCAAATGTGATCTTTTAACTATTGTAGTTATTATCCTATTGATCCCAGAAACCACTTAATGTCACAATTTCCCCCACCCCCCAACAATTCCCTGGTTGCCACTACTCTTGCGCAACAAAAAAGATCTATCTCATCACAAGTTAAGTCACCCCCCAAAAATTATTTTGAGGTAGAGTGGCGTTGTACTTCAAGCTACCCTAGAATTGACCGGTGTTCCATTTATCCCCACCCTCCGCTATGCACTCACTGCAAATTGCTGAGCAGTGACATCCTTAACCATGCTGCTGCTAAAAACTCTGGGTTTAAAATGGTGCAGTTTGCATATTTAGGAGTTGAGAAATAAATTAAGTAGGAATGGAAAGCTGGGATCCCCCTCTTTTTAACAAAGGCCATTAACTGCTGTTTTCGCAATTGCAAGAATTGTTGTGCATTGACTGCTTGTTAGAATGCATGTTTCCCTCCCTATGGCACTTGTAACTTGACTGTGCCACGAGAGGAATATTTCTCTCATGTAGAACACACAACAAGACGACTAGGTACATAGATAAACTATTCTACTATGGGGTAGTCTGATTTTTCTGTTCATTACTCATTTTGTTTGCAGAGGAAAAGTAAATGTGGACTGTTCTAGCATCTTCGGAGTGCGCCTCAGCAGAAATATTTTTCATGCTCCAAAATGAGTGCAGCAGAAACACTGAATCAGCTATTCCCAGGCCCTAGACCAAGCAGGGAGAGGGGCCTTCTGTTATAAATGGGGTCATGTGATACACAATCCTTCTGGGAGGAGAAGGAGACTGGACACTGCTAATCCTAATCTTCAATAAAGGGAGGAGATACGGTAATGAAAGTAAAATGTGAAGCTTTTCAAATAACAACACTGGCCTGCAGAGTTTAGTGACCCATCTCTCCAGAGCAGAACATTAAGACAAACTGCTATAACCTTCCATCTACAGTACACTGAGTGTATAAAACATTAGGAACACCTGCTCATACACAAGACAACTTTTTGGACAAGATGGGTCACATTTATGTCTGATGATAACCAAACAATGCATTCCACAGTAAGAACCTCCATACCAACGGTCAAACATGGTGGTGACGGTTTGGGGATGCTTTGCTGCCTCAGGATCTGGACGACTTGCCTTAATAGAAGGAACCATGAATTCTGCTCTGTATTAGAGAATTCTACAGGAGAATGTCAGGCCATCCGTCTGAAGCTGAAGCACAGCTTGGTCATGTAGCAAGACAGTGATCCAAAACACATAATCAAGTACATGAAAATAGCTTGAAAGCAACACTTTTGGAATGTCATAGTCATAGTCCAGGGCTAATCCCAATTGAGATGTTGTGGCAGGACTTGAAACAGCAGTTCATGCTTGAAAACCTACAAATGTTGCTTTAGTTAAAGCAGTTCTGCATGCAAGAGTGGGCCAAAATTCCTCCACAGCGATGTGAGAGACTGATCAACAACTACAGGAAGCATTTGGTTGGAGTCATTGCAGTTAAAGGTGGCACAACCAGTTATTGAGTGTAAGGGGGCCATTACTTTTTTCACACAGGGGAACTGGATGTTGGAAAACTTTTAAAATAAATACAATGTGTAAGATTTTTTTTGTTATTTGTAAACTCAGGTTCCCTTTATCTAATATTAAGTATAACATTCAGTATCAATAATATGCAAAAATAGAGAAAATCAGAAAGGAGGGAAATATTTTTTCACAGCACTGTACATACATACATAATCATGATTGATCCATATTGTTTTTATCCATCTGACCAGTAAGGGCATTAGGGCAGATTTCCTGTCACCTTCATTGCTGTGATGACGTTTAACAGCTGTCTGGCCAGCCCGGGATGCTAGCCTATGTGGCATAAATCAGATTATCCACATGCCTGGTGTCTATGTGAAAACTAAATCACTCCATTGGGGCTCTCTCACACTGGCCTAAATAAACCAAAGCATTAAACTCCAAAGTGCTGTTTCCCAGGACACACAATACGACATCAACAGAGAGAGGGAGAAACAGAAGGGCGCGTCTAGGGCTGTTGTTGTGACCGTATTACCGTCATACCGGCGGCCACGAGTCATGAAGGCAGTCAAATTCCACATGACCGTTAAGTCACGGTAATTAGGCTTCTCCAAGCTCTGATGCTGCTGATGGTCATTGGTAGCCTACCAAACTTGCTAACTGCTTGGTACTCAGCACTCTATTGTCCCTCTAATCACTCTGACATCAACCCAAATGTAATATGAAATCTAATCAAACACTTCATGAGAGCCCATGAGTTCATYTTGCACAACATTTCTATAGGATATGTAATTGTGGGAGAAAACAGRGTGATGGCTGCTAATAAATAAACAAGGATCCCATCAGCTTTCTATAGGCTAGACCTACTATATTTATTTCTCAACTTTCCTAAAATTAAGCACATTGCTTATCTTTACAACATGAGTATAGCCTACCTGGCTGGCATGAAAATGAAACACTTGGAAAAACTTCCTCCATTCACTATATAAGTGCATAGATGACATGTATTTTTCCCCCGCTGACCCTGTTTTGATACAGGTGCATGTTAATGGTCCATTCTAAATCAAAACAAATGTCACATATATATTATTTAGTATATGTACAGACAAGATTAAATTAAGAATAGTCTGATGTGTGACAATATTAGCCTATCACTTGTGAATTATATATGATCACCTTTGAATGATGCCCAGCTTAAGAAATAATGCCTTTTTTCCCCCTAAACTTTTTCTAATCATAGTCGCACAGCTATTGTAGCCTAGCCCATAGGCCTATATGTTTAATGATGTTTGTATCACAACTAAAGTGGTCAAATAACTTCTTAATTAAGCACATTAATCCGCTTTACAAGGGGTGTAGAGCCGAACTGGTGTGTGTGTGTGTGTATATATATATATATATATATATATACACACACACAAGCAACATGTGAGTTTCAATTTTGGGGAAGATCATTTTCACCATAAATGTTCCTTTTATAAAAGCATTACATGCATAATTGCATTTGCGGTCACTTTTGATAATGGTGTGTTCCGCTAATGGAACATTCCCGCTTACAGCCTACTACCATGTGTGCATTGCTGCTCTTATATTGTGAAGAAATAGCCTAATAGTTTATCAACATTTTATGCTAAATGTTCTGATCTGTTGGGTCAGCTACACTGCATACATTTTTTGTTGTTGATGCTAGTGGTTGTATTAATTTGAGATCTATCGCATCCCACAACTGTTCCAGACTATTTTTTGAATATTTATTTATCGCACAGAATAGAATAGTTCAACGTTTGTACTATGGGGGATAGTAGATTGACATAGGTTAGTGCTTTTGGTGTTCTTTAGGCCTACTCATCTTGTTGACTGACAAAAAGTAAATGTAGACAGTTCTTCCATTATCTTCAATATGCACCTCATAATTGGATAAGGACGTGCACAGTTGCGTTCCCGATGTGTCGGTTTTCACTTGTAGCCTGTGAGAAAGACCCGATCACGTGACAGAGAGCTGTGTGAGTGAGAGACGCTTTGGATTGCGCAGCACACTCGGGCTGCGAAAGGCATGGATTTTTTTTAGGGTGCATTACGGCCACTGTGAAATTCGAGGCATTATCAAGTGCTTGTCAAATTGTGAATGAGAGACTACTGGAGTGTGTACAGCCTGCGCAAAAAACTAAGCAGAGCTCATGCCTTTTCAAGCGACTTTTTTTTTCAAATCATCGTTAGTCTCATCATGCAGCATTACAATGTATTAAAAATCAAAACATATAGCCCAATGTTTGTAGAACAACTAAAGTTACATTAATAACTCTAAATTAAACATAGAGTACCTATTTCTTTGTTAGCTGCCCAACACAGAATAGCTAGCTGCATGTGTGCGCACTCCCTGAAATCATTTGGAGAAAATATTTATATTTTATTCAGCTTTGTTCAATTGCATTCTTCATACTATAAAATAATGCCACGTAATTATAATCAAATCTTGTCTGCTAAATGAACTAGTGTAGCCCACAGCCATTTGGCATAGCCACATCAGGACCTAACATAAGGACAACTCAGAGTATGCTATTCTTTTCTTCAGAAATAGACTACATTTTCTTCATATCATGCTTCTTTAGTTCTGTCTAAAATAAATAATGGATTTATTGTGAAGGTGTAGGATAATGGATTTATTAGACTTTTTAATTAAGGCTATTTGAGGAAGCCAGGAGATGCTTAATCTGTTTATGTTAATTAACGGTCAATTACCGTGAGACCGACCGTTATTTGCTTCACAATCACCTGACAATCACCGGCTGACCAAATTTTGTGACCGCCACAGCCCTAGGTACCCTACCACACACTTTTTTTGGTGGAGGGGAGTGACTTAACTTTTTTTGATGAAATAGTAGCGCAATAGTAGTGGCAACCAGGGAAGTGTTGCGAGCAATTGTGACATTAAGTGGTTTCTGTGAGAAGTACAGGCAGGGGTGTGTTACCCCAAGTTACCCTAACAGGTAGGCCTACAGTACATTATATTCACTGTGTTTATGCATGTTTTTTGTGGCATAAAATTCATCAATAGGATAATAACTAGTTAAAAGATCACATTTGGGATCTGGCTAATTATTAGCCAAATAGGGTAAATGCAGATAGGAAACACCATGCTTCGCCTATTTATTTGCACTTTGCTGCATCATTTGGGCTACAGGCACAGCCTACCTGATAATATGGACCATGCATAGGTTATTCACTTGGTCCAATATGTTAAAATAATTAAACATATATAATTTTACCAATGTGTTATTGGGCTCATTTCTTGAGGTGGAAATTATATTTAAAATGGTGTCGGCATACTTTTATTTCCATTCATTTTGTAGAATAATGTCCTTTTTTAAAAAGCCACTAGAACTGAGCTTCTCAGTCCTTCGACATAAAAGTTATAGGAGGGACCCCCCTCCCAGTGCTACACGTTTTTCCAGAGGATATGCTGAGCGGGTTCTTATTAAAGTTAGAAACATTTTCGTAGGACAAAATGCATTATATTATTCCTAATGTTATCTACTGTGACTGTTTTTGCTACGCTGTTTTGTAATGAATTTGCATTGTACCGATGTTATGGTGTTTAGGCCTAAAGCTGTTGTGCAATCATTCTGCCATAAATAGTAGGAATAACAGTTACATCATTCAGTTGGCGCTATACTAATTCTGTTCTCTGGTTTCTTTCACTCTCTGTCCGTGTGTGTGCTTCTGTTAGTGGCCAGCGAGGCTCCAGTGTCCAGACCCACTCCTCTGTATGGCCAGCCGTTGTGGTGGGGGGAGGATGATGCTGAACACAGTGAAGAACAGCGGCCAGACGAGGACCCTGCAGGTCTGGAACAAACATTACTCTACTATTACTCTATCAATGAATGTGTTGATCAGGATATGTGAGTGTGTCACTTTGAAAGAGGCCTGGTATTTCAGCTGTGCTGGCTGATAAAGGTTACTGCTCTTGTATTTGATTAGAGTGGCAAACATAACACTTTGTTATGGCACCACATCAGTGTTGGATGCAGTGTACTAAGAGATGAATGGTGTTTAGCTCTGGGCAAGCTCTGTAGTGCCCACTGGGGACAGGGAGCGGCCAGTGTCCCACTGAGCCAAGCCAGTCCTGGACCATGTCAGGCCAGCAGCCAGCGCCTCGTGATGGATTACCCTGTAAGCCCAGGGGACTGGGTAGAGGAGGGAGGGTGACTGTCAGCCTCATGCTGCCCAGCCTGGCTGGAACAGATTACCTCTCAGCCTTTCTCCTTTGGGACTCCAAGCTCCCACAGTGACATTTTTACATGTCCAGCTGGCCTGGCACCCACTGATTGGCTGGTGTATCTGTTTGTTTGCTCAGTCTAGCTGCTGGAGCTATGTTGTTATTTGTGGCTTCAGTTTAAGAGCGAGTACTTGGCAGAGACAGAGTTTTAAAAATCTGTTTTCCTTGAATGGTGTAGTATGCCACAGTTGTTAGTACTCCCCTGTAATATTTCATTAGAGTAGTGTCTGTGATTCCTTCCCTTACCCACCTCACATACTTCATGTCCTTTGTGCCTGCAATTTACAGTATTGACCTATATAGTATTGATCTATATAGACCTACTGTCTTCCCACTGTGTCTGCCCTAACAGAGAATACTAAAGAGGGCTCCAGACATGAGGTCAGCGGCTCCCTGTCAGACAGCCAGGCCAAGACAATCTACTCACACCACAGGGAGCCAAGCTACTTTGAGATTCCCACTAAGGAGTTCCAGCAGCAGGAGCTCCATGAGGTTCCCACTAAGGACACTGACTCCCCTTCTCTCCCTGTCCCTGTTCTCCCTCCAGTCCCCACCTCCACACCCCCTGTGGTGCAGAGCCACGCCTCCTTCACCATTGAGTTTGATGAATGCACACCAAGCAAGATCAAGATCAAGGACCATGTGAACAAGTTTTCCTTCCGCCAGCAACGCAAGCTCCCGGGTAAGGAGGCGGTGACAGCGCCTACTGAGGTGATATCAGCGGAGTGCAAGGTGGCTGATTGGCTGGTCCAAAGCGATGTGAGCATGATGAGGAGGTCTCAGACAGAGGACATGTTCAGCTCAAAGAGTGGCCTGCCCATCTGCAACGAGGCTTCCACAGGTGAACTCTGACAATTTATTCACTGAATCCACGGTTATTATCCTCTGTTGCTGTCTGAGAGCTAACGTGTTTTTGTTTTTATCGTCAGGCCACCACCATGAGGATGGGATTCGGAGTGACTCTGAGGATCCTGTTGTAAACGGGAAACAGGCTGTCCAATTAAAGCCACCGATGGGCCCTCACACATCTCTACCACCCCAGCTGGCCCTCCCTAGACCCTTCACCAACCCTGACTCAGAGGATCCTCAGTCTCACTCCCCTCCTCCGAGCCAGGACAAAGCAGACCCCCAGCAGGGCTTCGTCATTGAGTTCTTTGACGACAATCCACGCAAGAAGCGCTCACAGTCCTTCACCAACAACACAGGCCAGCTCGACAGCCCGGCCCTCAGGAACAAGCCGGCGAAAAGGTGCGGCCCCAGCACCCCCACCCAGCAGTACACCATTCCCTTGAAGGGCCCGGGTTCTGGAGGCCCCCAGAGGGCCGGCTCCCTGAGGAGGGAGAAGATGGAGGATTGGATCAGTAACGGCATCTCCTCCTGCTCCATCCCTCCCAGGCCGTTTAGAAGTGTGGGCCGCAGGTCCAAACTGGCCCAGGACTTCACGGCTGAGTTCCTGAGGGAGTCCAGACAGGAGTCTAGGCCGAGCATGAACACAACCTGGGAGAAGAATACGTCACCTGTGTCTCCTACCACCAGCCCACCACCAACAGTAGAGGCAACAGCCCCCCACTCCCACCCGCCCACACCAAGCCCCCCTCAGCCCCCTGTCCCATACCTGACTCAGACCTCATCCGGTGCCCACCAGTCTGTGCCCCTGAAAGCCCCTCTAATGCCCATGGCCCCACGCAGCCTGGAGGCCCCACGCAGCCTGGAGGCCCCACGCAGCCTGGAGGCCCCACGCAGCCTGGAGGCCCCACGCAGCCTGGAGGCCCCACGCAGCCTGGAGGCCCCACGCAGCCTGGAGGCCACAATCCCCAAAGGCCTGGGGAACGAGGAGGATGATACCTTGAGTGAAGCAGGCACCTACACCATTGAGACAGAGGTCCAGGATAAAGAGGTGGAGGAGGCACGCAGCAAGATAGAACAGGCAAGTCTTTTGCCTTACTCTCTGTAGTCGTCTGTCGTTCTCTGTAGTCGTCTGTCGTTCTCTGTAGTCGTCTGTCGTTCTCTGTAGTTGTCTTGTTCTCTGTAGTCGTCTGTCGTTCTCTGTAGTTGTCTTGTTCTCTGTAGTTGTCTGTCGTTCTCTGTAGTCGTCTTATCTCTCTAAGTTTGTTTAATATCACACCTTGTCATGCCATGTGCTTCACCATGAGATAACCTGCCTTGTCAAGTATGCGTCAAGTATGCGACAATGATGCTTTCCTACACAAGCCAACACGAGTGTCACACAGGAGAGCCAGTGGATGTGGCAGCCTCCAGCCATTCAGAGACAGCGTTCACACTCACACATCATGCTTTGTTCCTGACAGGTGTTTGGTGTTGTTGAGGGGCCAGAGCAGCCCGGCCAGACTGCAGCAGCAGCATATAGGCCTGTTGAGTTTCAGGACAGGGAGGAGCGTAGGGAGAGTAGCTTGGTGGATCTGATGCCAGGTCCAGGGCAGGGACAGAATCTGGTGCAGGTAAAACACATTCCTACAGCGAACCAGTCAACAATCAGTCTGCTGGTTCAATAAGCTTTGGAAACACAATTCTACTTGTTCTGATCTCATGATTCTCCATGGTTCACCTCATATCCTTCTTAGATCTTTAGTTGTCTCTGTTGGTTTCTGGGGGTGTTGGTGTGGTAGTTCTTTACTTCCGACTGGGTTTGGGTGTGTCCAACTGGTTTTCACTGGTGGTGTCCTTGGTTTCTATCTGAGGAGTAGAATGGGTTGGATTTTTGCTGTCATAAAACGTCATTTTCAGATATAAAAAATATCCCAACATCCTAAGCTGTAAATGTGTTTCTTCGCCTAATCGGTTTGTCAATCATCAAATATAATTTCTTGAATGTGATTGTGTTATTTTTTTCCTTCTATTTTAAGCCTGATATGTATTTATTGACTGCTGTCAAGACATGTGAATAACTAGTGTGATCCTCCCTGCAGGTACCTGGTGGCTCTAAGTGGGTGTCTCGCTGGGCCAGCCTGGCAGACAGCTACACACACTCTGGCCCTGCCTCAGGCCTCTTCGAAATCCCCTCACAGATGGACCTGTCAGGAGGAGGTAAGACACCTGATGGGAATTTGCACAGAATTTGAAATGATAATGAGTTATAGTCCTGATTATCAACTTGATTAAAAATGTATCTTCCTGTTTCCATTCAGTTGGGGGGAGGACCGTCCATCAGGCGACGCTCAGTCGGAACATCAATAGTGTGGAATCGGAAGGCCAGAGTTCCAGAACACAGCGTATTCCTTCTCAGGCACCATCGATGGAAAATAATGAGACTCCAACTCCCAGCATTCTTATCCATCAGGACACTTACTTTACCTATGATATCAAAGAGAGGAGCTCCAGAGTCCTTGGACCACAGGAGGACCTCCACAACCTGTCTGTACAGGACAACCTTGACCAAGACAGCCTGAGTGATGCCAGTAAGTCAGACGACGGCTCCATCGTGGAGCAGAGGAAGATGCCCACACCAGAGAGGACAGACAAGAGTACATCTCAGACCAGTAAAAAGGAGAGGCCCACACTCCCAGCCAAGTCTACATCATTCTACATTGGCTCTAAGGAGACTGTGTCCAAACAGGAGCGGGGATCGAGACCCAATACACCTAAGATTGAGAGAAAACCACCACCACCTCCCAACACACCACAGTTCTCCACAGCCACCCTGACCAAACAACAGGGTGGACAAGACTTTCAGAAGACAGTCAAGCTCAACTCATCCGCTCCCAAGCTTGACTACCAGGGCAGAAACAGCCCTCAGCCCAAGGAGATCTCAGTGTCTCTGGTCAGGCAGGAGAGCTTCATTAAGGACCAGCCAAGTGATGCTGCCCAGGTCACCAGACTCCCACACATCTCCAGCCAGCCTGCTCTGAGTGACCCTGACCCTGCTGAGGCGTTCCAGGGTGTTTGCAGCCAGGACACCCACTCCTACCTCAATGGGACCGGGGACGCTCTGGCTGCCCTGGCGGCCAAGCTCCAGGCCCAGCCGCCTGATGTTGCTCCTTGCCCCATAGATTACTCTCTGTCTGGGGAGTCTGACATGGACTCAGCGAGCACTGCCAGCCTGTGCAACAACCAGACTGCCCCCAAGACCGGATCCAAGAAGCCCTTTATCACTTGTGGCCTTCAGAGGGAGAGGTTCTCTGCCAGCTCCTTCACCCAGGAGCCCAGTCGCCAGCAGTCAGCCCTCGATCGCCTGTCAGAGAAGCGGCGGTCCCAGAGAGTGGACAGTAGCAGGAAGCCTGAACAAGACAGAAGGCTGGGGATGAGATGCTGTGTTGTAAAACATGGCACCATGGACCTGAGCGATGACCCCCAGAGCTTCAGCTTACCCTACTGGCCTGAAACCATCTCCTCAGACCAGGAGGGCTCCCGGCCCGCTGCATGCAAGAAGTACACCGTCCCCCTGCAGAAGGAGAATCCCACTAAGTCCTCCAAAGTGGCCCAGGCCCTAAGCCGCTCCAACAGCATGTCTGCCCCACGGCCCACAAGAGCTTCAATGCTTCGCCGGGCTCGCCTGGGCGAGGCATCAGACAACGAGGTTACAGAGACGGACAGAACCTTCCAGAACTCCCAGGAAGCCAGTGGAACCTCCAAGGCCTCCCAGGACAGTAAGAAGCAGCTCTCCAGGCTGGACATGCTGGCTCTGCCCCGGAAGAGGACTAGCTCCTTCACCACTCCCAGTGATACAGAGTCCTCCGCACCCAGGACAGGCTTCTCCAACCGCAGCACAGAGTCCAACAGCGGCTCTGGCCTTAAGGCCTCCGTGGCCGGGCCCAGCACTAAGCCTGCGCTAGGCAGGGCCTCTGGAGCTCCAGGCAAGCTCGTCACCCGCGTCCGCTCCAGCAGTGCCAAATACACCAGCAGCACAGCCAGTGAGTAACAGACACGCATATCAGGCTCCCCTTTGCCTTTTAAAATGTAATTTTATGTAGTACTGTCTTAGTAATTCTTTTTTACAGGTGTAAGAACCTGAAAGGTAAACTTTTTAAATATGTCTCAGCCGTTCCTGAAATATTACAGAGATGTAATGAACCATGAAAATGACTTCTTCTGGATTGGAGGCATCACAATTTAGGTCTGCGTAAAGGTGTCACGTCCTATCAATTATCTAGATGAATTGGTTCTGAGTGAGTTTGAGATAATTAGTTCAACTAACAAGTTATGAAGGTGCAAGCCTTGGTTTTATTCTTCTGGAGATTTGGCTTTAAGGGCCTCCACTAACTTCACTAATGCTCTATTGCTATTTGCAATTGAAATATAATCCCTTCAATAATTTCTACTGGAATACCTGTGGTGAAGGTGGATACCATCTGCACAATGTTCTCATAATCATTATGCAATCTTCAATCATGATAACATAACTGTCTAGAACAATGTTGTGAGAATATTGTGGGTCAGATGTGGAATACCGTGTTCTATCCTTTGAGCGATAATCTGTGGTTTAACTATACTTCACTATATTGCTCTCTACGTTGTGTCTATATGACTATGGTCTTTAACAACATGACTTTGACAGTAGACATTACTGTTGGGTTGAGTGCTCATTTCTGGTTGTGAATGTTTTTGAATCAAAGAAAATCCTAATGAATAGTTTATACAGCAAGACTTAAATCTTGCATCAGTACATTTACCATCTGAATGAGCACAAAACTACAAAAACCCTTTTATATGGGTCTATGGGGTATATTTGGGTGTTTTGGGATGTGTGGTGTTTATAGTGTTTTAATGGTGTCCTTTCATGGTGTCTCTGTTTTTACCTTCCTTCTCCTCATCCTCCTAACTTTCTAAAACACCCTTCAAACCAATTCATGGCTGAAAGGCTCTAGACGACGACAGAAAGGCTCTGACTACACCTCCACCTCCGAGGAGGAATTTGACTCTAACCAGAGCACCCTTAAACACAAACGCTCACACACCCCCTCAGCTTCCCGCTCCCAGCCTCTCATCCCCCCACGCCCCAAACCCCGCTCACGAGACTCGGACCAGGAGAGTCACGAGGGAGACGCCTACCAGAACTGGTCCTCTCACAGTGCTGAGATAGCAAGGTGAATTGAGATGGCAAGGACACAGCATAAGCCAGTTCATGCTATTGCTGAGTGCTTTAATTATCTGCACATTAATTGAAGTGGTTATTGAGTTCACAACAGTAGTGAGATCATTTGAAACTTTTTCGCTCTTGGTAGATTGCCTGAGGTATCCATCCCTATGTTGGTCTGTTCTCCCCTTCTAGACTGAGTCAGGACCTGGCTAAAGATCTGTCCGTCTTAGCCAGGGAGATCCATGATGTGACTGGTGATGCTGATCCTCAGAGCTCTTCTGCAGTGGAGGCCAATACACCTGTCTCTACCATCACCGCCAGGGAGGTGGTATGTTAACCACACTGCCCAGTTACACTGATATTTTCTTTAGCACACAATGCAGTATATCCTCACCTGTGTTCACTGATTCCTGTTACAATGGCTGGAGAAGACATACACAACATATCAACCAAGAGTTTTCATTATCTCTATGCTGTCAGACAGCACAGCCATCTCCTCAGGCTACCCAGCCGTCTCAGTTGCAGATTTATCAATTAGTTGCTCTCGCATCTGTGGCCAATGCAAAACATTAATTTGACTGTCATTAATGGGGTTGTATCCATGAATTCATCTTGATTGCTGTTTCTTCCCTGTTTCCATATCAGCTACCTTATGATTGGCACATATGATAACCGTCCTTAACTGTTGAGACTGTCTGACTCCTGTTGTATTGCAGTTGGTCCATCCCATCCCAGAGGCTGGTGTGAACTACCTTAGAGTTCCTCCTGGATCCGCTGCAGCCAGGGACCCCGACCAAACCATTATGAATGACCAGGAATACAACTCCAAGCACAGAGGATGGAACCAGGAAGTGGTTAGACCATACTATTATTTATCATACCACTTCAAGACATTTTGAGAATGTTGAACATTATAAATAGATTCTGTCTCTTTTATAAGTTGCTGTTAAGCCTTGTTTTTGTGAAATTGAGAGTTGACTGATTTGTTTTTGTCTGTGATCTCTCTCTCCAGGTTGTTGTGGATGATCTGATGTTGATTCCAGTGTCCCAGATCTCTCTGGCTATTCGAGAAAACACAGAGCAGCTAGCTGAGAAAATAAAGTATGAATTTATACATAGACGTGAAGCATGTTTAAAAGTTTACAATACCTTTTCTGTCCATTCTCCTCACATCTCATACCAGAACCAGATGAGAAGTTGTATTAGTCCTCTGATATGTAGTAATCTCGTTATCTCTGCGTGACTTTCTGAGTGAGCTCAGCCACTTAGCATGGCTAATGGACTGAGACTGAGTGAACTGTGTTGGGCAGATAGCCTATCCTTAGGTCCTTAAATATTCAATATAGGACTTCCTAATTTGATATGTGGTTGCTCTGTCTGTACTCTAGAGTGTGTTTTTGTGCTTGCAGGGTACTATTCCACAACAAAACTAACGTTTGGGAGGAGATTGAATCAAAGCTCAATACTGAAAATGACATCCCTGTCCTGAAAGGCTCAAACAAGGTTGGTATTTCCTCAAGTTTCTCCAGTTAGTTTATAGTTATTTGTGATGATTTGTTGTGTAATGTTTATTTCCCTCAGCAGTGTGTAACATGCCTATTTGTATTTCAGGAAATCACAGCTATTCTGAAAGAGCTCAGAACAGTTCAGAGACAACTTGAAGGTAAGTGCACATTCATCACAATAATCGAGTAAAACCTCCATGTAAACAAGCATCACTTAAAATGTTTTTTTTGCTTTTTGTTAAATTATTTTTTCCCACTCAGCATTTTAGATGTGTTGATTTATGCCTGATTTCTCTGTCCCATCCACAGTCATCAACACTATCATTGAGCCCAGTGGAAATCTTGAGCCAGCCAAAGCCTCCACTCCTAGTGCCCCCTCCTCAGCCGGGTTGAAGCCATCCAGGGCCCCTTCGAGATACTGGAGAACCTCAGGTTCCCAGCGGGGTGGGGTTCCCTCTGCCAGCTCCAGGCCCAGTGAGAGTGTCAGGAGATCAGTTGTGGCCTCTGAGGCAGAGAGCTACGTGGTCTGAGGTTTTGGAACACAGTGCCTCCCCTTCACTGCTGCACCACAATTCCAGGTGTTGAGAGAGTGGATTAGAGAGGGGGAAATAGGCACTGCTAGGAGAACTGTGGCCCCACCGCACAAAGACACTACTGTACTGTGTGTGCACTACTAGACAACTGCAATGCACATTGAACTGCCATGGTGTGAGAAAGGGGTTGTACGAGACACATAAAGCCATACAGTGGTTAGTTCAGTCGAGGGAAAATCCCTTTAAAGGCCCAATGCAGCTCTTTTTATATCAATATAAAACAAATTCTGGATAACATATAAGAACCTTACTGTAATAGATTTATATTCAAATTGACAAAAATAACTTTTTACACAAACTATTTCTCAAGCAATAATTTTGCTAGTACTGTCTGAGTGGTCTGAGTGGGGAAGAAAAACTGAAAACTAGCTGTTCTTAGCAAAGGTTTGGAACTCTTTGTTATTGGTCTATTAACCAATTTACCGCATGGTGATGTCACCATGGAAAGCCGAAATGTCCGCCCATGCAAACCTGCTGATTTAGAAGGAGCTGTGTGCATTGTATTTTCAACCAGCAACTATCAGGATTAGTGCTAGTTTCATCAGCTGTTGATCAATATGATACAAAACACATAAACATAATTTTGACTACACTGGGCCTTTAAGACGAGGTTATTATTCTGCCATATACCCTTGTTGATCTCCCGCTCAGAAAACTTAAGCATACTTGCATTTGATTGATTTTCTGTAATTTTATTAATTGGGGAAATTTTGCCGCAATCAGCTTAGAGCACAGTATATTTAAAAACAGCTTGAGTATATTTTATTTAAGGAAGTATATATTACTAAAGTAATTAACTAATACAATTAAAGCATATTTTGACTTTGCTTGATTAAATGTATAAGTAAAGAATTTATATAAAGGAATTCTCCAGGATTCCTTGATAGGTTTATTCAAGACTTCATCACTGCTTTCTTTGAATAGTCACTTTCTCCCTCTATGGACCAGACCTATTGAAGAATGGCTAAAGTATTGAATTGTAATGATTTATATATTATTAAAGAGTTTATAAATTGGCACTTGGACACTTGCTTTTGAGCAAATAGAATGTTATTTTTCTGATCTCTTAAAAGACACCGAGGCATTTTTTAAATGAAATGTAAGAATGGCTCTAGGAGTCATTGCTTTACAAGGTATCTCATGTTGCCAGTAGAAACTTGTGCGTATATATTCTCTAGAGTCAAAGGTAGACATCAGGTCTGCTTCCTCTGGCACTATCTGACACTATAGATTTCCTTGTTATCAGAACTGAAAGTCTGTGTGGAATGTATGGTTGGGTGGGCAGGGCTGGGGGGCTTAGTGCTGGGGTAGAACGTTAGTTTTAATCACCTAGCAACAGCCAACTTTCTGGAGTATCTGCGTAGATCAGCCCAGAGATTTTAGGCTTTGAAACAGAATAAAACAAAGGACTCATTCAGGGCTTCTACCAGCTAGCGCCATTTGGAAAGTGTGTTTGTATTGCTGATAGGTTTGATTGTCATAACTGGTCAGTTGATTGCACAGCTCTCAATAATGTGGTCAGACATACAGTGAGCTCTAAAAGTATTGGGACAGTGACACATTTGTTGTTTTGGCTCTACTCCAGCACTTTGGTTTTGAAACGATATAATGACTATGAGGTTAAAGTGCACACTTAACTTTAATTTGAGGGTATTTTCATCCATATCGAGTGAACCGTTTAGAAATTACAGCACTTTGTACATAGTCCCCCCATTTTTGGGGACCAAATGTGTTGGGACAAATTCACTTGTGTATTAAAGTAGTCAAGTTTAGTATTTGGTCCCGTATTCCTCGCACGCAATGATAGTGGTTATATCAAGCTTGTGAATCTACAAAGTTGTTGGATGCATTTGCTGTTTGTTTTGGTTGTGTTTCAGATTATTTTGTGCCCAATATAAATGAATGGTAAATAATGAATTGTCATTTTGGAGATACTTTAAGAATATAATGTTTCTAAACACTTCTACATTAAATGTGGATGATACCATGATTACTGATAATCCTGAATGAATTGTGAATAATGATGAGTGGGAAAGTTACAGATGCACAAATCATACCCCCCCCTCCAAAAAATGCTAACCTCCCCTGATATTGTAATGGTGAGAGGTTAGCGTGTCTTGGGGTATGATATTATCATGGTAGCATCCACATTTTAATGTAGAAGTGTTTAGAAACATATTCTTATTTACAATACAAAATGACACCGTACATTATTTATCATTAATTTCTATTGGGCACAAAATAATCTGAAACGCAACCAAAATAAACAGCAAATGGTTTTGGTCCCCTAAAATGGTAGGACTATGTACAAAAAGTGCTGTAATTTCTAAACGGTTCACCTGATATGGACAAAAATACATTCAAATTAAAGTAGTCACTTTAACCTCATAGCCATTGTATCATTCCAAATCCAAAGTGCTGGAGTACAGAGCTGAAACAACAACAAAAAGTGTCACTGTCCCAATACTATTGAAGCTCACTGTATCTCAGGGCTGTGTACTTTCTGTTCCCTTCTTGATTCCCCTTTCTTTGTTGATATCGTCATCTGTGGCTTCAATTTTGCCAAAGAATACCAATGATACTTGTCTTGTAGAAGTTATTATTAACACTTTACTGACTCAAATGCCCTCTGACAGTTTTCAGTGTCGCTTTCTGGAGATATTTTCTCCAGTTTCATTGCTGTACACCTTCATTCCATCAATAAGCACACCACACTACATGAACTCCTGTGATGTTGATGCCAGTTTTAAAGGACTGTATCAGGTGTCAACAGCAAGATGCACTTGCTGTTTCTTGTTTTGTTCTAATCATTCATCATAATTGTGAGCAGAATTGTTGTGCAATTATACATTAAATAAAAATGTCATGTTACATGTACATATCTAAGACTTGATGATCTAGATATGACCACTCCATCTTGTATTTTGCACTAGTGTAGTACCATTGGGACCCTTTAACCTTATCCTGAGAAGCTACACATTAAGCCACCTTTTTTACTAAGGGGGTTGCACTCATTCTGTTAGATTGTATAAATGATATCCTGTCCAGAAGGAAAGGAGACTGAAAATGCAATAAAATAAAGGGACTACAGTCCACCACAAGTGCTTCTCCTTTTCAACAGTTTGTGTAGCTGTATATGAAATTGTAAAAGGAATTTCCCTCAGTGCCACAAAGCCTTTTGGGATATATGGTTTCATACCACAAAGTACAGTGCTTGTTTACACCCATTGGGCTCAGTTAAATCTGTCTCTTTGAGCTTTTGATTGCTATGACATGAAGTGCTGCTGCTATTCTGCTTTGTGAAAGTTGTATTTCTTACATTTCTCCATCAAAGCTCCAGTTAAACACTTTAATTGAGAAATAGATGTCATATGTGAGTCAAATGTTGTATACCTAGCTCATATCCCTTTAAAGTCATCAGTCACCATGGTTTGTTTTTTGGGTTGGTTGGCTCTTGCACCCTAAACAAAGTAATGTTAAGTTCCACATCCTTCAGCATCTGTTATTTATGATGTTTTCCAGAATAAATTTCTTGGAAAGGTTATACATTTTGTGCATAATTTAGAAAATGTGATAAAGAGATTTGTAATCAATTATGTTGTACTGTCATCTTTATTATCTTTATTCCAAAGCCACTTGTTTGATATAAGCCTAATATTGTAGCACTCAACAGAATCATGTTTTACAAGTACTTTTATTTATACTGTATATCCTGACCTCTCAAAAAGGGAAATGAAAGAAAAACAGGAACCATGTATTTTCTGGTAGACAGTAAATGTCATACCTAGTTTCATATCAATTTCTGGGGACTTAGAGGAAGGCTATTTTAACGACAAATCACTTGTAGAAGACGAGCCGCTTTACTCTGTTTGCGTAAGTTGTTTTTGTATGTTAAATGTATGTTTAAAATGATATGCATGACCAATAACATTTTAGGTCTGGATTTCAGCAGTACATCAGGAACATCCATGCCAGAGATGTCCTCTCCTTACAATACATTACATGATAGCGATGTTCCCAACATAAGGGTAAGAATTGCTTGTCAGACTTTTCAGTAGATTCCCATCTATGTTGATACAACTGAAGTCTGTTCAAACTTCTGTTCACAGTTATATTGATCACATGGCTGTGTTCATGTTCTCAGGGCTCCAAACGGCTTGTGTCAATTGCTGTGGCAGTGGGATGTTTGACTGCATTCGGGGCACTGCTCTCCTTTTCTATGTATGAGAAGAGCACAGAAAAGCATTTCCAAAACTACAAGATCTTCCAGGAAACAAACACTGATCAAAATAACATTTCTGAAGAGCAAAGCCGGTGAGCGTCGTATACATAGTATACGTTTTTACTTTAATACATCGAATTGACAATATAAAACAGTCAAATTAAGTTTTGGCAAGGGAAGTGTGTCTGGATGTGTTGTCTCCAGTTTGTAATCCTCCTCAAAGACTAGAAATTTAACAGGTCCTGTTGTGAATTCCTCAGTATAATCCTCGTAGAGAGCATTCCCCTGTATATGAAATATGACGACAATGCAACCTTTGGGACCCCAGTGGACAAGGCCTGGAGAGATCTCCTGTCCATGGCAACCTACCAAGTTGATGTGGCTTCCTTCTACTGGACTCTTACCGGTGATGACATCAATATCAACTCTTCCACTGACTTGCCTGTGAGTTTAAAAAAATACATTTGAAATACGTTTGACAACCGCTGTCAACTAGTCATCCCTGTGAATTTGCCTGCACTTTATCTACTGTTATCAACAGGGAAAGAACATACTGGAGCAGTTTGGAGCTTTACCTTCCAGAAATGTGTCAGTGAGAGTTGTGACAAGTATTCCCTCTGTGCTGACAAACTCCACAGATCTTCAAGTTCTGAGACAGAAAGGTCTGAAATATTAGGAAGGTGTTCTTAATGTTTCGTACACAGTATATTATCCTACTGTATGTTTTATCCTCTAATCTCCTCTCATTGGTTATCTGTACTGTAGGAGTCCAAGTAAGAAAGGTGCCCTTTGGGCGTTTGACTGGGGGTGTACTCCACAGTAAGTTCTGGATTGTTGATAGGAAACACATTTTCCTGGGAAGTGCCAACATGGATTGGAGGTCTCTTACACAGGTAAATGTCTAGTGATGATATAATAGAACTACCTTAAATAATCTCATTCGTTTTGCTCCTACATGACGGGTAACAATGCACTATCACCTTAGGTAAAGGAACTGGGAGTGGTGATCTATAACTGCTCCAGTCTGGCTGAGGACCTCCATAAGATCTTTGAGTCATACTGGGTGATGGGTCATCGCAACAGCTCCATCCCAAACCCTTGGCCCTCCAAGTATGACACTGCCATCAACAAAGAGCACCCCCTGCTGCTGAAGACTGATAATGTTTCAAGCAAAATCTACATCACAGTGAGTCCTTTCTGTTTCACTTCCCATTCACTGCTTTCAGAGTGCCTCGGACCATAAAACTATTAGCATCTGATTAAAACCTGAGAGAATTAAAGAGTGTGTCTATTGTCATAACACATTGACTGGATATTTTTTTCTCATCTAATGACCATCTCATCACAGTTCTACTCATTACAGCCCTTGCTTCCTTGCAATGTGATGTCTATACTCTGTCTCTCCCAGGCCTCTCCTCCCTCTTTCTGCCCCGCCTCTCGGACGCAGGACCTTGATTCTATCCTCTCAGTGATCTCAGGGGCACAGCACTACATTGATGTGGCAGTCATGGAGTATTTCCCCACCACACGCTTCATACACCCTCAAAGGTGAACATACTGTCCTACCAGACTCATAGCCTTTTTCAATCCACCGTTGAGTTTTACTTACTTTGACTTCTTGTAATATTGAAAGATTAATTGAGTATACACTACCGGTCAAAAGTTTTAGAACACCTACTCATTCAAGGGTTTTTCTATATTTTTACTATTTTCTACGTTGTAGAATAATAGTGAAGACATAAAAACTATGAGATAACACATATGGAATCATGTATTAACCAAAGAAGTGTTAAACAAATACAAATATATTTTATATTTGAGTTTTTTCAAATAGCCACCCTTTGCATAGATGATAGCTTTGCACACTCTTGGCATTATCTTAACCAGCTTCATGAGGTAGTCACCTGGAATGCATTTCTTAAAAGTTAATTTGTGGAATTTCTTTCCTTCGTGCATTTGAGCCAATCGGTTGTGTTGTGACAAGGTAGTGGGGTATACAGAAGATAGCCCTATTTGGTAAAAGAAAATGTCCATATTATGGCAAGAACAGCTCAAATAAGCAAAGAGAAACGACAGTCCGTCATTAGTCAGTCAATACGGAAAATTTCAAGAACTTTGAAAGTTTCTTCAAGTGCAGTTGCAAAACACATCAAGCGCTATGATGAAACTGGCTCTCATGAGGACCGCCACAGGAAAGGAAGACCCAGAGTTACCTCTGCTACAGAGGATAAGGTCATTAGAGTTACCAGCCTCAGAAATTGCAGCCCAAGTAAATGCTTCACAGAGTTCAAGTAACAGACACATCTCAACATCAACTGTTCAGAGGAGACTGCATGAATCAGGCCATCATGGTCAAATTGCTGCAAAGAAACCACTACTAATGGACACCAATAAGAAGAAGAGACTTGATTGGACCAAGAAATACAAGCAATGGACATTAGACCGGTGGAAATTTGTCCTTTGGTCTGGAGTCCAAATTGGAGATTTTTGGTTCCAACCGCCATGTCTTTGTGAGATGCGGTGTGGGTTAACGGATGATCTCTGCATGTGTATTTCCCACTGTAAAGCATGGAGGAGGAGGTGTTATGGTGTGGGGGTGCTTTGTTGGTGACACTGTCTCTTGATTTATTTAGAATTCAAGGCACACTTAACCAGCATGGCTTCCACAGCATTCTGCAGCGATACACCATCTCATCTGGTTTGGGCTTAGTGGGACTATCATTTGTTTTTCAACAGGACAATGACCCAACACACATCCAGGCTGTGTAAGGGCTATTTGACCAAGAAAGAAAGTGATGCAGTGCTGCATCAGATGACCTGGCCTCCACAATCACCCGACCTCAACCAAATTGAGATGGTTTGGGATGAGTCGGACTGCAGAGTGAAGTTAAAGCAGCCAACAATATGTGAGAACTCCTTCAATACTGTTGGAAAAGCATTCCAGGTGAAGCTGGTTGAGAGAATGCCAGAGTGTGCAAAGCTGTCATCAAGGCAAAGGGTGGCTATTTGACAAATCTCAAATATTTTTGGATTTGTTGAAACCTCTTTTGCTTTCTATATGTGCTATTTCATAGTTTTGATATCTTCACTATTATTCTACAAAGTGGAAAATAGTAAAAATAAAGAAGAACCCTTGAATGAGTAGGTGTTCTAAAACGTTTGACCGGTAGTGTACCTCTTTAACTTATCCTTTAGGTACTGGCCAGCCATTGATGATGCATTAAAGAGGGCTGCTTTTGAGCGGAATGTTAAGGTCCGTCTGCTGGTGAGCTGTGGACGGGATTCTGATCCAGCCATGCTTCCTTTTCTTCAGTCTCTAGCCTCGCTGAATTACCCTGCCCAGCGCATCAGCATTCAAGTGGTAGGAAGACACATATAGGCCACTGGTATTATTATTCAACCAATGTGATGGTCTTCTTTTCTGTACTGTAATGCCAGATTGTCCTCTTTTTCAGAAACTGTCCATTGTGCCAGTAGGGAACCAGTCAGAGATACCCCACTCTAGAGTAAACCATAATAAATACATGGTGACTGATAAAATGGCATATATTGGTAAGGGATAGACAGCCGTATCAACAGAAAATAGTTGAATATTATAATACTTTGATGTGAACAGACACAGTTGTCTACATGAAAGCATTACAGGTAATGAATAACTTGAATTCCCAATCCTTCTGCCCCTCAGGGACATCTAACTGGTCAGCTGACTACTTCAACACCACAGCTGGAGTGGGGCTGGTGGTTTCCCAGCACGCACCACACTGGGCCTGGAGGACCCAGGCTCTGCAGGGGCAGCTCAGAGCAGTATTTGAAAGGGACTGGCAGTCCCAGTTTACTGTACGTCTCGCTGACTTGGGTCATCACCCTGACTGTGCCCTCTCAAAAGGATAGGCGCTCTACTTACCATCCGTACACTTAGTTATAACAATGTTTACTTTAGAAAAGTCCCCAAAGTATTCAGTTATGGCAGTTATGGCTTAGGGAGATAACAGTAAGCCTGTTGGACTGCTTTTTTGTTGTTGTCTTTGGTTGTTTCTATGAGGGACGTTGCAACTGAACACTCATCATTTGCTTCATTATTTGTTTAAAATGTAATTTTGAATGTTTAATATTTCACTGTCTATTAGGGTACGTTGGGGGAAAATGTACCTTAATACCTTTTGCAAGCAAATAAATACAATTCCATGATATATACTTGATTGCTCATTATTTTTGCAACAAAAATGCTTTATTATACAAGATAATTCATTTAAAATAAAAGCAGCAAAAGACAGGTCTCGGTCTCGTCTATTCAAGTGTTTGTTTGATTTTCTCTACATTAGATGGCAGTAATGTAAATATTCCGTGTGGATACTGTAACGTTAGGACATCATCGTAAGACATTGGATTAAAGACAGACCCGACGAGGAAGTTTCCTTGATCGGAAATGGCTGCGAGTAGTGTGGACGAAATGGAGGAAATTGAGAAAAAGCTGGAATGCGAACAATATGGGTAACAGTTCTGATGGTGTGGAGAGGGAAGATGAGGGTCAAGGACCGGAATGGTCAGTAGTGGAAAGACATAGGAAGAAGAGAGGTCATGAAACAGAAAGAAGTGGGGTGTCTAGTAAAGAACGCATTAAGAGGGCCAAGGTAGGAAGCAAGAGTAATGATGTGTGGAGGGGAAAGTGGTGATAGTGTTTGATGAGACCGCAGGGCCTCACTTATCTGACTAACTAATGCTGTAGAGAAAAGTGAAATTAGCTTGATTTATTTGAAATGTTAGATTGTTAATATTGTGTGGTAGCCAGGCTCAAGATTCTGGAAATGGAAAAGCTTAATGGGAAGAAGATTAAAAGTCATGTCCCTGGTGCTTATGCTAGATTGAGGGGTCATCACTGGGGTCCCGATATCTATGTTCACAGATGATGTTAAAGATAATGTGAAGGAAGGCAGAGTGATTGAGGCCAAAAGGTTGATCAGTGGGAAAGAGGGTCAAAGTGAAAGCTTATCAGTGATACTGAGGTTTGAGAAAGTTGCTGGGAAAGTACAGATAGGATTCCTCAGTTTCAATGTTAGGGGATATGTCACTTATGCACTGCAGTGTTTTTAATGCCAAAAAATGGGACATGTAGCTGCTCAGTGTAAAGGAAAGAAAATATGTGCCAAGTGTGGAGGGGCTCATGATTACAGTGAATGTGGAAGCAATGTGAAGGTTAAGTGCAGTAATTGTGAGGGAGAATACAGTGCAGCATTTGGTGGATGCCAGGTACAGAGAGAGGCTCAAACATATAAGACCTACTGTCAGACTGATGGATCTGACATGGATGCACCTGTAGTAAGTGGACCTACTGTCAGACTGATGGATCTGACATGGATGCACCTGTAGTAGGTGGTGGCATGCACTTTAAACGTTTATTTGCAGACTGCCATGATATCATAGAAGAATAAGAACTGGAAGAAGAATATTCTGTGTTTACTTTGAGTGATGTTAGGATGTATAAGTTATCCTGTACAAGCTTTTATGCCGAATACATTGTTCTTACAGGTGTCAAGATTATGGGCATGTTGACAGCAGTGTGTAGGAGGGAGGTTCCTAGGTGTGAGAAGTGTGCAGAAGGGCATGAGACAAAGAAATGTGTAGCATTGAGGAAAGTAGAGGTTAATTGTAGGGGTGCACATGGGGCTAGGGATCAGAAATGTCCGGTGGGAGAGAGTCAGGTTGAGTTTTCCAAGGTTAGTGTATGCAGAAGTTGTCATATGCTTAGACAGTGAAGAAAGTAGAGGAAGATGTGTCAAGGGGGAGGGATCCTTAGAGGAGTGGTGTCAGTAGTAGATCTGCACCAGTACAGAGAGATAGCCCAACAAGGTATGCATGTTTCAGTAAGATTGGATTTTTTGCATTTATAGCAATGGTTATCAACTCTACTGCAGGGATGGAACGTTGGCCTAAAATAGGACTAAATACATTTAAATAGTGGAGTAGGGTGGTGTTTTTTTGTGTGCGTGTTTTTTTTGTGTGACTGCAGTATTTAGAGTATGTGTTAATTTATTTTTTCAAGGTAAGTATAAGGGAGTTATACTCCAGTCTAGTAGGTGGCGGTAATGCAACATTTATTGGATGCCAACCGCCGTTAAACCTCATCGAAGAAGAAGTGCGTACTTTGCAAGTTGAAAGATCACGGGGCGGTGTTTCATGTTGTACTAGCTACGTGTGCTTCTGACGGGCTGACCAGCAAGCTGAAGCTAAATAATTGCAGTGAACATCATGGTACTACTTGAAAACGACTCGGTAAGTTAGAAAACCCCATCGACTAATGTAGTATATCTTAGAAATTGACATTATGAGAGGACTGGTTTAATTAGCTAGGTATTGTGCATTGGCATCAATCACTGCTGCCTGTTCGCTAACCAAACCCAGTAACGTTAGCTAGATAGCTAGGCACATTCGGCTAGCATTTTCTAACTAACGTTATTCGTTTGAATTGCTTCTGTGGTCCGCGTGATAAAAAGGAATACATCTATAAATATGCCAACACATTTATTTAGAAGTAACTAACACGATAAAAAACAATCTAGGTCGTATAGCTAACATTATCTATGAATTACACAAACGGAGACATGTTGGCTAGCTAGCTTGCTCATTAGCCAGATGGCTACCACATTTTATCCTTTTATCTACAAACCTCAATCGGATTATTTTCCTTCTAGTTTTTGACGGAGCTGACACGGCTGTTCCAGAAATGCAGGACATCAGGCAGTGTTGCCATCACGTTAAAGAAATGTAAGTTCTCACATTTTGACAACTTACTTATTTGATGGCTACTGGGTGTTCTCTCCTAAACTAAATTATTCCAGGATATGTTAATCGGTTTATGTACTGTTTTTAGATTTCTGATTACCTGTAATGCAGGGGTCTCCAACCCTGTTCCTGGAGAGTTAACCTCCTGTAGGTGTTCACTCCAACCCCAGTTGTAACTAACCTGATTCAGGTTATCAACCAGCTAATTATTAGAATTAGATGTGCTAGATTAGGGTTGGAGGAAAAAATCTACAGGATTGTACCTCTCCAGGAACAGTGTTGGAGAGCCCGGCTGTAATGTGTTGTCATTAACCTTACAGATGATGGGAGAACCAAACCAGTCCCAAGGAAAGGTCACCCAGTGAATTATGAACCAGCAGACAACAAGTGTCTACTCAGAGCGTCAGATGGCAAGAAGAAAATCAGCACAGTGGTAAATCTACAGCATCATGTGGCAATGAAGTCGTTGATGATGAAGAGGTTTTCTGCATTATAATACAACTATTTCCTAGTCATGCAATTAGTCCATCTCTACTTAGTAATCAAAGGTTGTCCATTGCTCTAACGTTTTAGTCATTTAACAGATGCTCTTATCCTGAGCGACTTAGTTAGTGCGTTCATCTTCAGATAGCTAGGTGGGACAACCACATCACAGGCATAGACAATGTAAATTTTTCCTCAGAGTAGCTATCTATGTTGAAATAAATCCATAAAGGAATTAACTGAAACATTATGTTGATATGCTATAGTCTGCAGACAGTAGTGCTAATCAGGGGTTTCCTTGTATCTCCAGGTTAGTAGCAAAGAAGTAATCAAGTTCCAGATGGTAGGTACTCAGACATTGAAGTTTGGTTTTTCTAACAAATTAGTCACTGGAGCACTGAATGCACATTGTATTGTTTGTTTAGATGTATAATGTTAAAAGGTATTATGCAAATCATTTAAATACTCTCTTGACTTGAGAAATGTCTGTCTGCTCTCCCTCTTCTCAACATGCCAGGCATACTCTAACCTCCTGAGAGCTCACATGGACGGGCTCAAGAAGAAAGACAAGAAAAGCAAAAGCAAGAAAACCAAAGCCACCCAATGAGCAACAGACTCTTTCATAGCATACTGGGGGAACCCAGACTGGCCTGTACCACCTCCAAGGAGCTCTAACTATCACCTCTACCTCCATCCTTCCTGCTCTGATATGTTCCCTGAGGCCCACCATCCTCCACCTGGGGACAGCTTTGACATCATGCCATTGTTTACACAGCAATGTCTCATCCCTGGCCAGTGAATGGCATCAGTCTATATAGGGAGGAAGGGTGAGCTGAGGATGTTTAACAGTCAGAGGATACTACAAGTGAGCTGCCTTTTGATTCACCCCCCCCATCTATGGTGTGGATCAAAGTTACACAGAGCTGCATTCATTTATGGAGTCACCGAAAGGATGGAACATGTTGATGAAATGCCTTTCAAATCGTTTTAATTTGAACTACTAGGCCCTGTCTCTATTTATGTTTGAATTATCCCTCAGTTTGGTTTGCTTGTCAATTTGATTACATTTTCACTAAAGTTCTGATTTACTTTCCAATTGGACCTTGTCTTAAGCATTTGTGGATAGATTATTACTGTGAGTGACGATGCCATATACATTTGTTATGGTTGGGGCCGAATGCTTTTTCTTGCTATTCAAATTAATATTATTTTTATGATGGAAAGTGAGATCCTGAGTTTTCTTTGGTATTTAAGACAAAATTATTAAATGGTTGAGTTCCTTATTGGTCCAATGAAATTTTTCAACAGTCATGTGTCTGTCCACTAAATTAAGTTGGTAAATTCATAGTTGTAAGGCAAGCTGTAGAGGAAGGGTCCCAAAGTTAGCTGACACAAGGCTGCTTTGGTATTTAGAAATATGTGCAGTTTCCTGTGTTTCATCATCTAATTTGTGGGATGGATGTGTCATGATGGAATATTGAGTGAGGGGAAAGTATTTTGAAACTTAATGATTTAGTATATTTACTGGCAGCTGAAAGGCATATTTGATTTATGGATACAGAGAGAACCATGTACATTTTGTTTTTAACCTCATCAAACACTATCACCACCTTACTGGGTGTACACCTAACCATGGAAATGCTCTGTAAGGATTATAATTACTTTCCAGTGAATGTGACAGACAAAAGCAGAGCTGCTGCTTTGACATAATTCATCTGCCATTTATGTCACTGTATCAGAATTTCATTGATGAGGAATACAGCTGATGTTATAAATTGATCTGTTTTTTTCAAAATAAATTACAATATGGCAGTGGTTTGTTGATCTAAAGACTGAAATAGATTTTAAATAAAATAACAAGGAATGAACAGTTTAACTTTACGTTGTAGGCTGATAACATGAGCAAAGTAGAAAATGGTCACTATAAGTAATAAATACACTATATACACAGCTAAGCAACCAGCTCTTGAGTTGAGGCCAGCCAGGTCTCTTATAAGGCTGTGTTCCTCTCCTTGGGGGAGGCTCCCACCTGGTGATGTCTGTTCCTCTCCTCCTGGTAGCCTTGGTTCATAAGCCTGGTTAGGTACAGGAATAGGGTCTGGTTCAGAAACACAAAACAGAATTATGAGGACACCTGTAATAATGTTGAATTATAATCAAGGTTTGTGTGTCTAATGTAAACTCAGTGAAACATCCATTTTTCAGGACCCTGTCTTTCAAAGATAATTTGTAAAAATCAAAATAAATTCACATCTTCATTGTAAAAATGAAGTTACACCAGGAACGCACAATCCCTCCATCAGTGCTCAGACTGTCTGCAATAGGCTGAGAGAGGCTGGACTGAAGGCTTGTAGGCCTGTTGTAAGGCAGGTCCTCACCAGACATCACTGGCAACAACGTCGCCTATTGGCACAAACCAACCGTCGCTGGACCAGACAGGACTGGCAAAAAGTGCTCTTCACTGACGAGTCGCGGTTTTGTCTCACCAGGGGTGATGGTCGGATTCGGGTTCATCATCGAAGGAATGAGCGCTACCCCGAGGCCTTTACTCTGGAGCGGGATCGATTTGGAGGTGGAGGGTTCGTCGTGGTCTGGGGCGGTGTGTCACAGCATCATCGGACTGAGCTTGTTATCATTGCAGGCAATCTCAACGCTGTGCGTTACAGGGAAGACATCCTCTTCCTTCATGCGTGATTTTTGCAAGACAGGAATGTCAGTGTTCTGCCATGGCCAGCAAAGAGCCTGGATCTCAATTCCATTGAGCACGTCTGGGACCTGTTGGATTGGAGGGTGAGGTCTAGGGCCATTTCCCCCAGAAATGTCTGGGAACTTGCAGGTGCCTTGGTGGAAGAGTGGGGTAACATCTCACAGCAAGAACTGGCAAATCTGGTGCAGTCCATGAGGAGGAGATGCACTGCAGTACTTAATGCAGCTGGTGGCCACACCAGAAACTGACTGTTACTTTTGATTTTGACCCCCCCTTTGTTCAGGGACACATTTTTCCATTTCTGTTAGTCACATGTCTGTGGAACTTGTTCAGTTTATGTGTCAGTTGTTGAATCTTGTTATGTTCATACAAATATTTACACGTTACATTTGCTGAAAACAAACGCAGTTGACAGCGAGAGGACGTTTCTTTTTTTGATGAGTTTAGTACCAGCTTAGGGTTAGCACTACTGGTCTAAGTAGGCTACATCAGTAGGGTTAGGGTAGGCACTACAGCTGTAAATACAATGTATTACTAGTCTAGTGTTTGGTTGGCACTACAGCTGTAAGTACAATGTATTAACAGTCTAGGTTAAGAGGAGTGCAGGGAGGCATTATACTAGGAAATAAGTAGAGCCTGGAATGTTTCTGGTCAGGAAATACTGCTCACTCCACATAAATGATAAGTAGGGCCAGTAGTTTATCCTCGGCACAGGAGCTGATCCCAGGAATAAGGTTGGAGTTGTAAGGGTAGTTCTCCATGAATCCACTAGAGGCCAATACGGACAGTTTCATTGGAACGTTAATGGTAAACTACAGTGCTTCCACTCATTTCATCTAATTTACACTAAACAAAAATATAAAAGCAACATGTAAAGTGTTTGTCCCATGTTTCATGAGCTGAAATAAAAAAAATCCCAGACATCTTCTATACGCACAAAAAGCTTATTTCTCTCAAATTTTGTGCGCAAATTTGTTTACATCCCTGTTAGTGAGCGTTTCTCCTTTGACAAGATAATCCATCCACCTGACAGGTGTGGCATATCAAGAAGCTGATTAAACAGCATGATCATTGCACCTTGTGCTGGTGACAATGAAAGGCCTCTTTAAAATGTGCAGTTTTGTAACACAACACAATGACAAAGTTGTCTGAAGTTTTGAGGGGGTGTGCAATTGGTGAGGAATATTTCTGTCTGTAATAAAGCCATTTTGTGGGGGAAAACTCATTCTGGGGCGGCAGGGGAGCCTAGTGGTTAGAGCATTGGACTAGTAACCGAAAGGTTGCAAGTTCAAATTCCCGAGCTGACAAGGTACAAATCTGTCGTTCTGCCCCTGAACAGGCAGTTAACCCACTGTTCCTAGGCCGTCATTGAAAATAAGAATTTGTTCTTAACTGACTTGCCTAGTTAAATAAAGGTTAAAATAAAAAAATCTAAATCTGATTGGCTGGGCCTGGCTGCCCAGTGGGTAGGCCTATGCCAACCCATGGTTACACCCCTTTAGAGTCATGTGAAATCCATAGATTAGGGCCTAATTTCTTTATTTAAATTTACTGTTGTGGCATTTTGCATTTATATTTTTATTCCGTATATTTAACTTGGATAGTGCACTCAGTAAAACTTGCCCTGATTTACCAGAGTCCTGTGGTGCATAAAACCAATTTTTAAAAACACAGTGACTGTCTAAAACACACTATTTACATCATACACACTAACACACAGTTAAATCTATGTGAGCGCAGATTTACATTTTACTGAAACTGATATTTCAATTGATGAGTGTAGTAATACTTTGCAAATTATGTCAAGTAGGGTTACCACACATGACGCTAACATGTAAAAGATCTTGTAGTAGCCATGATGTGACAGAGCCATGCCATTCTCAATATTGTCATTTCTGGATCATTTTAGTTTTCATGTCAGTCACCTCTCTCTTTCACTGGTGACCATTTCCATCTTGACATGTGTCATTGGATGTGGAAAACTCTGGCACTGCAGAAAGCCAAGGGACCTCTTGGACAAGAATTGGTTTCAGATGTGATTCTCATGATTGACACCCACGTATTTAATCAAAGTGGTCGCCGAAAAAGATTGAATTGTGTACCTTCCACGCCTCCTCAAGCTCAGGGGTCCATCTCTCTTTGAGAATGGGTTGAACAGCACAGATGAATTCTGCTCCTACATACTGGAAATAAATCACATCAGAACAGGAAATTATCTATATCAATATCTATAGAAATGCAAACTGTAACTTTGCTTAACATGCATTGTCAGTGTGTGTCTTACGCTGTAGTATTTGGGTGGGGCGTTGTAGCGGTAGTGGCTCCTCCCCAGCTCCACAGCCAGAACCTCCAGTCTCTCCAGCTGTTCCAGTCTGGCCACACTCTTCTCAATAAAGGACATCACTCTGAGAGAAAAGGAAGACAGGCCTGGTTATGAAAGACAGCCTGACTGACAAGCATACAGGCATACCTTGGACCATCACTGATCATACAGCAGACACCTATATGGTCCAATTTATTTTGTCATCTTTTATCCTCTCTTTCAATAATTGTTCTACAACATTGAACGCTGAACATGGTTTAATTGTTGCCTACAGGCCTGTATTTTACGTTAAAGAGCATGTGACAAATAACATTTGATTTGATTTAGGGAGTTTTATGCAGAACGATAAATACGCACAAAAGGTTAAATGGGTGCGCTCCCTCTTAGCCTGGCCGCCGGTGAGGACATTTGTACTAATGTCCGTGTGAGTGGTTTGAGGGCCACTTGGCCTTCTCCTGGGAGGATGAGTGCAGAGGCTGTGTGGAGATGTTGTGTACATATCCCTGTCTTTCTCTTGTAATGCCACTGCAGCCTCCATACCTTTGATTTTTTATAAAATCTCAATCACGTAGAAGCATTTTTTGGAACAATGTTGTTGAGTTCAGAAGACACAAAGTTCACAAGACACATAACTCTGTGGCCTTTTGCAAAACAGTAAATTTGTTTTTAAAATGTAGTTGCTTTCTCAGAGCATAAATACATTAATCAAAACTATATCCAATACAAGTCAACAGTAGCTATATTAGCATTTTTGCGCGTCATATTCATATCATCTATAAGTAACATCATTGAGTTACACAATGCATTTTTAGATACTTTAGGATGATTTGGACATGAAGTGTGAAAATGCTAATATAGGTACCATTGACTTGCATTGGATTTGTTGCACAAATGCTAAAAAGTTTGTTTTTGAAACAGTGGCAAGATAAACAAAACCAAAGCATGGGTTGCTGTCATACCTTGTACACGAACTGCTTACAGGGTAAGGAAACCAATATGTAATTTTGCAATTTGGGTGAACTATCCTTTTAACATCAAAAGGGGTTTCTTAAAAAATCCCTGAACAGCAGGAACAGCACCATCTAGTGGTCAAATATCAGGATGTAGGATGGGACACAACAAATTCAATAACTAATTTCTCTGAACAGTGGAAAAGAAACTTTAACAAATTCGTTAAGAATAGATTACATAGGATGAAGAAACAATACTTCGAGCCGCAGCTCCATACTACTTGTCAGACATAGAGACCTGATACTGTATACTCAATGTTGGGGTGGGATTGGCCAATTTGGGTGCAATGAATTAGCATAATTTCTCAGAGATCAATAAGTTGCAGGAATGCTAATCTTATCTGTTTCTAACTACAGGAAGTATTTCAGAACAATCTGAGATGGTGGGTGTTATGGCTTGCTGAAATGACATGTAACGACCCTAGATATTTCCTTATACTGTACATGGTTTGACACCGATGGGGTGATTTAGAATTATGTACAGTAGTATTTATTGATTGCCAGAAACAGAGAACACAGTTGCACACATTTGTCTTCTGATGAAAACAATGTGTTATATTTTGTGAACAGAATTTTGTATTCACTGATGACAGTTGTATTTAAAGTTTTGCAAAAGCAAGTCACGTACTAAGGTAAGAAAAATATCAGAGGTTCTGTAAATGTATTTGAGCATTTTATCATTTCTGTTCTGCTGTAGGTACGTTTCAACACAGATCCCAAAATTGCTTGTACGCGATTGAGTAAAACTGTAAGTGGAGACCTCAGGCTTAATTAGGTTTATTGGCCTTTCATGGTGAGATAAACAAAGAGGCTCAGCATACCCAGTGACACAACAGAATGGAGTAAACACACCATTGGAGAACTGCATATGGAGGATAAGAGTGTTCTTCACTGGCAGCAATATGTGATAATAGCCAGCCAGAGATTGGATATGACAGCTCTTCAGTCTCAGCTAGAAAAAAGCTCTCTTAACATTAACACTATTGTGATTATGGGATGTTCATTGTAGTTTGTTCTCATGTTACTGTCGTTTTTACATCTCATATAGGGACACAAACAGTGTTGACAGATCTTTGAAATAGGAAACTTAAATTGTACAGTATGTCATAAATTCCTTTGTTTCAATAAAATCAGTGATGCTCCATTGTGAGATTTTGACATTTGAAATGTAATAATACCACAACGGCTGTAGTGTATGGAACTTGAGAGCTGTGCACTGTAGAGACTTCAACAGAGTACTGAATGGAGAGCTGGATGAAAGAGGAATCTCACATTGATATCAATGCAAAATTGACAGAAAAAAAACTGTGGCGACTGACCGTAGGCCGTGTGCCCTCAGCTCCCGGCTGGTCCGTAACCTGTCAAGGTCCTCCACGTCTCGGAACAGGAAGAATACATCTTTGCATTCTGGATGGGTCTCAAACAACCTGTTACCAAGACAACAGACATTCGTGAGCCTCCAAGAGCCAGCTTCATAAAGCCTGCCTTAAACCAAACTGACATATTCATTCCCTCACAAAAAACATCCCTCTGTCCTCCAAGTTCTCCCACTGACTACATAACAGAGTTCAAGCAAGGCTGTCAATAAGGTATTGAAAGTAATTATTTATGTTTTTTTTTTATAATGCAAGTGTTGAATCATCTGTTGATATTGTGATTTGGTTAAGCCTTGCCTGTCTCTATCCTTGTAAATATCTGTCTTCAAGGTGGCATTACAAGTCATCCCATCTGAGCCATGCAGTGATTTTAAGAACTTCTCCATTAGATCTGATGGTACCACTGAGCCCCTTGTAGTTCTCAGTCCTGGCTGCGCTCTCATCATCAGTCCTTCTCTGCTGGGCTCCAGGCCTACTACGGGCTGCAATCACACACAGCATCAAGCCACTCATTGTCAGGGGTGACCAGTATAGCCTTCTCTCCTTCTCCCCTTACAGAGCTGTAATGAGTTCCCCTGCCTTCTCAGACCCAGTCATATCAGAGTCAAATGGTACATAAGTTCCAAAAGCCCACAATAAGCTTAGATACAGTGCAGGCACAGAATTTGTGTGTGTGTTTGTGCGTGTGCAGAGGTATGTATGTGTATGTGTGCCCAATCTCTCCTCCTCACAGCCTCTACCTCAATCACCTCCAGCTCCAGTTTACCAAGATATTTCATTAATGCTGCAGTCCTATCAGGTAGCTATTCCAGCAGAGGTGTCTATCTTAAAATAGTCATGTAATCACTAAACCCAATGCCCTGCTTTGGGTTCCATAATGCATACATCACTATATACGGTACATACCATTAAAGCTCTGTAGAATCTATAGGATCCATGCATGAATATCTTGGCTTTATATTGCTAATTATCTCCTCCCCTTCCCATGTTTGTGTTTTCCCCCATCCCTCTGGTTATGAAGTGGGGTATAAGAGCTTTGCACATACACTTAAATTTCCACCTCTTACTGCCTCTGTGTGAGAGAGAAAATAACCTTGTCATATTCACACTCACAGTTGTATCACAGCCAATTGTCACTGTCATAAACACAATGCCCATGAAAGACAGATGAATGAATAGGAGCAGAGAAGAGGTGTGTGAGAGGTGATTTCAAAATGGGTCTCTGAATGGTTGCTATGTTTTCCTAGCATTAAGAATAAATAATTTTCTGAATTTTGGCTGATGATACAAGAGACATGCTTCAGGGGACTTAAATTGACACATTCATTATACGGAATTATGTCAAAATTACTAGAACCTTAAAATAATATAATTAACGACAGAGAAGAAAAGTAATAACGCAAAAGAAAATAAACAAAAACATCTTCATATTCTAGACATATGCTGCACTGAATGTAGACCTCAATACATTATATTATAATTCTGTTACTAGGTGAGATGGATATCAAGTAGATTTCTAGATGAACCCTATTGTTGTAGGACCCAGAATATTCTTCACCGTGAATGTCGTTCTTAATTTATAGGCACAATGTAATTCATACCACACCTCATTGATGTAAGGGTAATTACCCTTGTCTCTGTTGCTCCCACACAACTACAGAAAACAATAGTTAAAGAGCTTCACACCTTAAACTACAGTATATTCAAATCAAATGTTCTTCGTCACATGCCTTGTAAACAAATGGTGTAGACTAACTTACTTACTTACGGGCCAATCCCAACCATGCAGAGAGAAAGTAAATAGAGAAATAATAGAAAACTAATAACACGTAATAATAAATACACAATGAGTAATGATAACTTGGATATATACACGGGGTACCAGTACTGAGTCGATGTGCAGGATTATGAGGTAATTGATGTAGATATGTACGTATATGTCACGCCCTGGCCTTAGTTATCTTTGTTTTCTTTATTATTTTAGTTAGGTCAGGGTGTGACATGGGGGATGTTTGTGTGTTTTTGTCTAGTCAAGGGTGTTTGTAGTGTCTAGGAGGTTTTGGTAGAGTTTATGGGGTTGTGTTCAGTGTAGGTGTCTAGGTATGTCTATGGTTGCCTGAGTGGTTCTCAATCAGAGACAGCTGTCTATCGTTGTCTCTGATTGGGAGCCATATTTAAGGCAGCTATAGGCATTAGACAGGTTGTGGGTAATTGTCTATGTCTAAACGTTAGTAGCTTGTGTCTGCACTTTCGTTTTGTAGCTTCACGGTCGTTTTTTGTTAGTTTGTAAAAGTGTTTCGTTTCGTGTTCATCTTCTCTAAATAAAAAGGAAGATGTATTCGTATCACGCTGCGCCTTGGTCCTCTCTTCCACAGAAAGACGATCGTGACAGTATAACTAGGAATAAAGTGACTAGGCAACAGGATAGATCATTAGCAGTAGCAGCAACGTATGTGTTTAGTCAAAAAAAGTTAGTGCAAAAAGGGTCAATGCAGATAGTTAACCAAATAGCTACCTGGACTATTTAACTAACTATTTAGCAGTCTTATGGCATGGGCTTAGAAGCTGTTCATGGTCCTGTTGGTTCCAGACTTGGTGCATCGGTACCGCTTGCCTTGCGGTAGCAGAGAGAACAGTCTATGACTTGGGTGGCTGGAAGCTTTGGCAATTTTTAGGGTCTTCCACTGACACTGCCTGGTATAGAGGCCCCGGTTGGCAGGAAGCTCAGCCCCAGTGATGTACTGGGGCATATCCACTACCCTCTGTAGTGCCTTGAGGTCAGATTCCAAGGAATAGCAATTCCAAGTGATGATGCAGACAATCAAGATGCTCTCAATGGTCCATCTGTAGAACCTTTTGAGGATCTGAGGGCCCATGCTAAATCATTTCAGCCTCCTGAGAAGGAAGAGGTGTTGTCGTGCCCACTTCACCCCTGTGTTGGTGTGTGTGGACCATGATAGATCCTTAGTGATGTGGACACAGAGGAACTTGAAGCTCTCAAGCTGCTCTACTACAGCCCCGTCGATGTGAATGAGGGAGTGCTGGGCCCTCCGTTTCCTGTAGTCCACAATCAGCTCCTTTGTCTTGCTGATGTTGAGGGAGAGGTTGTTGTCCTGGCACCACACTGCCAGGTCTCTGACCTCCTCACTGTGGGCGGTCTTATCATCATCTGTGATCAGGCCTACCACAGCCGTGTCGTCAGCAAACTTAATGATGGCGTTGGAGTCGTCCGCGGCCACGCAGTCGTGGGTGAACAGGGAGTACAGGAGGGGACTTGGCACGCACCCCTGATTGAGGGTCAGCGTGGCGGATGTGTTGTTGCCTACCCTCACCACCTAGGGGCAGCCCGTCAGGAAGTCCAGGATACAGTTGAGCTGTAGTCAATGAACAGCATTCTCACATACAGTGCCTTCAGAAAGTATTCATACCCCTTGTTCCACATTTTATTCTGTTACCGCCTGAATTCAAAACGGATAAAATATGTTTTTCCTCTTAACTATTTACACACAATACCCCATAATGAAGTGAAAACATGTTTTTAGAATTTCTTTCACATTTATTGAAAATAAAATACAGAAATCTCATTTACACAAGGTGAATGCCTCTCCCAGTGTCTGGTGGAAAGCTGACTGAACCAGATTTTCCTATAGGATTTTGCCTGTGCTTAGCTCTATTCAGTTTATCCCAAAAAATTACAAGCATACACATAACATGATGCAGCCACCACCATGCTTAAAAATAGGAAGAGTGGTACTTAGTGACGTGTTGTGTTGGATTTGCCTCAAACAAAACGCTTTGTATTAAGGACATAAAGTTCATTTCTTTGCCACATTTTTTGCGGTAGGATGAGGTAGTCATTCAAAAATCAAGTTAAACACTATTATTGCACACAGAGTGAGTCCATGAAACCTACGTGACTTGTTAGGCACATATTTACTGCTGATCTTATTTAGGTTTAACATAACAAAGGGGTTGAATACTTATTGACTTAAGACATTTCAGCTTTTCATTTTTATTCATTTGTAAACATTTCTAAAAAAAAGAATCCACTTCCATATTACCTAGGTGTTGGTGCTGTACTGGAACACAAGGCTACACAAATCTAAATTGAATCCATTTGAAATTCAGGCTGTAACAACAAAATGTGGAATAAGTGAAAGGTTGTGAGTACTTTCTGAAGGCACTATATTGCCCTGATTGGGATTTGAGCATCTTCTGTGCTGTGCCTGGTGGTCTCTCTCTCTCTCCATCAACAGCCATAATGTCAGACTACATTAGCACCAAACTAGGACTGCATAAACTATTCATTGTTTTTTTCTCTCTGCAAACTATTACATTTCAAAGGGTGGCTATTGGGCTTGTTGATATGTATTTTCTTTGCTGCAAGTGTCTTCGTTTGTCAATAGATAGGAAGGGAAGGGGCCTGTGCTGTATATTTATCATGTAATATTGAGACATGATGTAAGATGATGGGAGGGAGGGAGGGAGGCAACACCCTCCAACCCCTTCATGAAAGTCTTCAAGCCACAAGGCAGAGGGATGTGGCAGCGGTTAAAGAATAGGACTACGTACTGTACAGTTGCTTGCTGTGAGCAGAGATTAGGCACCATGTCACATTAAATCATTGAGCCCCAAGAGCCCTCTCGGTTGTGGACTAAATGTCTCTCCCTAAAAAGGTCTTGAGAGCTTTTTGTATAAGGCAGCACAAGGAGGGCCAACATTTTATTAGGATGATGGGGGTCAGTTCTCATTTAATTGTTATATTGTGTATAATAATGTGTTGATCCTACAATTTTATCCTGTTTCCACAGTCATATGTATTGCAGGTATAATTTCCAAAAAGACAAACTACTGTGTAATAACAATTTGAATAATGTGAAGTTGTTGGTTCATTTTTTGGTTTATAGTCGTGTCATTAATTATTATAAGTCAGTCATCATGCAGTCCCTGTGGTCATCAACTGTCTTTGATCTACGCAACTCATTCAATCATATCTGGAATTGAATAGCTGTTATTTTAAATTGAGAGCAATAGTGTTGAAGATAATGTTTTGCCTTTCTATGAGAGGTACCATAAATATTTATGAAAATATTCAGTCTGATAAAGCAAAAATGTCTATCTTGCTTACAAATAACTAAAACAAAAAGAATCAGAACATCTCACCTGACAAACATAATAATTCCAACTTTTGCAATGTCCTCCTGGATAACTTTCCACGTCTCTTTGATCATCTCAATCTGCTCCTTGCTGAGATGCGCAACAGCATCCTCCGTCTTAGACTCTCCAGCTGTTTTCGGTGCCAGCCCTGATATTGCGCAGCCCATTGTTCTTGCTACAGCAAAATGTACTAAAAAGTAGTTAAAACACACGGAAAGAAACGTCTGCGCACCTGGGATATGGTTCAGGTATACGCCTCTTGCGCGTATGGTTGTACACGTAGTCTACAGCATCCAGGCATTAATGGGATTCGGTGACATCCAGAGCGCCCGAGCGCGTCATAAGAGTTACTCTTCTGTAACCTTGAGGGGCGGGGAACCATTTCTTTCCTAGAACAATGGCTAAAAGCGCAATGCAGGCCTACTGTAGTAGGCTATGCATATAGATCTAACCTATTTTCCATGTAGGTGAATGACCATTAAAACAATGTGGAGAGATGATTAATCAATGGCATCAAAATGAAATTATATAATGTGTATATCATATTTCAGTCACAATGTCCAATAAATAGACTACAACCTTGTGTTTGCACCAACTGGGAGTCTTTAAATCCTCAGGGCAGCCAGGGACTTGCTATTATAACATTCAATTCAACCAACCAAGGGATTGATGATTGGTTGACTCGATCAGGTAGTTGAATCGATCATCACCTAGGTGTAGGTGCTGTGCTGAAACACAAGGCTACACACCCTGTGGGTCTCCTGGACCAGGGTTGAAGATCACTGCATTAAGTCAGTAGTCCTGTAATAAACTATTGGGTTTGATATATCCTGTTTATAAATCTCTTCTGAGAGCAGCATTAGTTGCTCCGTTGTCATGTATTACTGCTCAAACATCAGGAACAGCATAAGCTACCAAGTCTGTTAAACTTTTACTGTTGGTCACTATCAGATAATGGATCCTCTGTAAACATCTCTGCCTGAATTTCCCCCCTAATATGGTTATACATTATTTCCGTCATTCAGTTATGCCCTAAAAAGGGTTTTGCAAAGGGATGTTAGGATATTGTAATAGCAAGACCCAGTCATTCAGAATAACTTAACTCAGCGAGACATGGAAATCCATTTTTCATATTTGATTATTTTTCCTACTTACATTAACCACAAAAAATGTACTGTAATTTCAATAGCTCAGATTTTATTGAGCATATATGCCATTTCAAGTATGAAATTATTCTGTGCCGTTTCTGGAATGGTCTAGGAAGACGAGGATCATTTTATAAATAACAAGGAACTAGATCAGAAAACAACTCCAGTGATGTATGGAAACAATCATAGTATTGAATAGTAGCTAAATGTGGCGCATCTGGCTGAATAGTAGACAGCACAGACCATACATCTCCCATTTTTAAACAACTGAAGGAAAAACACTTTGACCAAAGGTCAAATAGGGTTGAGTGAATCCTAATGGCTGTAAATCTGCAATAAATAACTTAAAAATGGTGGCCCAACCTTCCAAATTGACATATTAAGTCGCATATCTCTTTTCACTATTTCCTTGCTTATGACCCTCACAATTGATTCACAAATAGAGGATGACCATTGCATTGTTACACAGGGGGGTAAAAAAAATTGTAATCTGGACAGATCTACTTCAATATGCTGACGTTTTTTTTCTCAAAACCATTTTCCTTATATACATAGTCATTCTCCTTATGTAAACACATTTCATGATGGTGTAAGAACAAGACACATGTACAACTATTTATACATTTTACAAAGTCACAACATTTTCCCATGGGGTGCTCTTGATTGTTCAATATCCCTAGTAGGCAACACCAGAAGTGAGAAAAGAGTGATGTGAGATAAGGTGATAATACAGACAAAAAGTAGAAAATGAACATGAAAATGGTACTCCTAACACAGTAGCAGTAGTTACTGCCTAATAGACAGTATTTATAGTCATATTTCTCAACGTCAATTGCATATATAGGTAAGAAAAGGCTTATTTCATTATTTACAGAAAGCAATCAAATAGGCAGGGCATTTACAGTGTTTGATCCCAAGTACTGGAATTTTGCTCGTAGGTTTTTTACCAGACTACTCTCAATCTTTTTGCCTGAAGTCAGTGCAGACCTCTTGGCACAGTACTGGTAGTCGAGGCTTTTCGAGATTTTAAGTTTGGTCTTTCCTTTAGCTCCTTGTTCCTCCACTCTCGCCTTCCCTCCAGTCTCCTCTGGCCCATCGCCAGCAACCCGCTCCACTATAATAACCTTGTGCTCGTTGGGCAGGGTAGCCTGACCAGCTATGTAACAGCTCCTCATTGTCTCCTGAAGGTTCTGCAGCTCCTGTAGAGGCAGTGTTCCTAGCAAGTGATCAAAAGAGTGCCACCTGCAAAGTGGTGGCTGGGGCTGAGCCTCTCCCACAGAACTCCCACCCTGGTGGTCCATGGATGGCATAGTCTCAAGTGAGTCTGTTAGTCCACTGTTAGTGTTTGTGGAGCAGTTGCAGCTGGATGAGTAGCCATTGGGGCTCCATGAGGTACTGAAGCCCTCAGTGCAACTCTGCATCCTCTCTGGGACGGAGCAGCTATGGCTGACAGGTGATGGGTGGGAGGAACCAGGGTCCAGCCTGTGGTTAGTGTATTTGGAGCGCAGCTCCTGGACATCTGGCCAGTGGAAACTCTGTGTCTGCACTGGGCTGTGAGGACTGTTGGGACAGGGGGACGTGACCCGTGAGCTAGCCCCAGAGTTGAGACTTGGGACTGGGCTTGGGGTCCTCCGCTCATGCACGACCACCTGCTCATTGGATTTGAGTGACAGTGTCAGGTTAGGCCTACCTGCATACACAGAAAGACAGGTCAGAGATAAAGGACAGCAGCTTGATCATTTTAGCTTTGCAGATTAGAGTATCATATCAAATCATAATGGATCAGCAAAACATTAAAACAGATCCCTGACAGCTTACCCCAGTCTCTCCTTTGGACCTTCTCCTCATAGACAGCTGGTAGGTTCTTAAGGGCAAGGTGGTTCTCAGCCTCCATGTTTCTCTGCCTCACCACGGGCCTGCTGTTCTTGATGCGCTGGCTGTACTGGCGGGCCAGTTGGAAAACCTTGTTCTTCATCTTCTCCATATCCTGCAGAATCAGGTCCTCTTCCGCCCCTGAACGCAGGCTGATGATCCTGGGGAGGGGAGCTCTACTGACTGTGTCTCTCTCCCAGGACTTGGGAGTCTTATTCTGGCAGGACTCCTGCCCTGAGAAGGGGTCTGGGGAGGTTGTGATGGGTGATGGGGATTCCTCTGAGACAGCATCCATGTCTGACTCCTCCAGGATCCTCAGGGGCTCGATATACTCAGCTTCAGGGCTCTCGCTGCTGGTTCCCCCCTTCCGGGATAGATGTGATCTGGGATGGACAATGTCCTCTGTACCCTGGATACCCTTGGGTTTCCCAAGGCTCCCATAAACCTCCTCCATCTCCATGTCTTGCCACACTTGGACCATGTCCAAGGATGGTCTGAAGAACTCATCCTCGTCTCCAACAGGAACATCATTGACACTCTGGGACCTGGGCTTGATGTCTGCAGCTTTTTGTGGCTCCAGCACAGGGGTATTATTAGTCCTCTGCTCTTTTTCTAAGCCAGGAAGGTCGAACACTGACCAGGATGTGGGCCGGTTGTTCGGGGAGACCTTGCTGTGCCCTGGAACCGCTTGGTCCTGGGGTTTGCTGTTGAGCTGCCGGCTCAGGTGTCTGACCAGGCCTGCAGGAATATAGGACAGGCTCTCCCTGCGCTTGATGCTGAAGCTGGCATCCTGGTGCTCTGCATGCTCATAGTACCTCCTGATTTTGTGGATGAGTATCCGGTCCTGCTTGGAGAGAGTGGATCTGCGCTCCACCTCCATGAGGTCATCTGGTCTAGGGGCAGGCGTATAGGTGTTGCCTTTCAGGAGCAGTGGGTGCTCTGGGGTGGAGTTAACCAGGGTCTGGACCTTCTCCTCGAGCTCGGTGTTCAGACAGGGTGTGCTGCTGCTCTTGCTGCCCAACTGAGGTGAGGGGTAGCCCAGGGAACACAGGTCCTCTGAGACCACCAGGCTGCCGACAAAATGCTCAGTGATTATACTGCCCTGGTACAACACAGAGGCAGGCAGGATGCGGCTGGTCTCAGTTCCCACCGCCGCACCAAACTCTGAACATTCTCCATTTGTCACTGATGAGTTCATCTCATCCTGTTGGACAGAGCAGTCACTCTCCTCTTCCTCCCCTCCCGCTCTGTACCTTCCCTCTTCCTCTACTCCTCCCCCGATACCCCTCTCAGGCTCCAGTGTCTGAGACGTCTCAAGCTGTCTGGGAGGCAGGGTCGGCGAAGCATCAGGACCTGTGCATAGGGGTGGGTTCGCCTCACTCTGTTCCATCACTAATACCTTAGAAGCACTGCTTTGAGGAGGCACCTCCTCCACATACACCTGGATAGGGAGGAAGGAAGAGTGAATATTAACATCAGGATGGAATAAAGCAATATGGATATGATAAGTCAACAGGTAGTTATAAATCACCAGTCATTATCTGACATTGGATCAATGAGCCAAAGTCAAAGTCAAATGATCAGGTTAAATCTGCTACAGCAGCCATGATCTCTGATCCACGTCTGGTAGTGCATGGCGTCGAATATTCTGACTACATGACAGAGTCACAGTAGAATGTGTAATAAAACGTTCAGAGCATTTTGATTCCATTTGTATCTTTATAGCTAATTCATCACAATTGCCACCGGCCATTTCACACGCCCCTGCTGAAAAATGTAGCACTTTAAAAAACGTTTAACAGTTTTAATTTCACAGATTTGAACGCAGTGTGAAGTTATAACAGACTAATTTCCAGCTGCAGTCTGGCTGTGGCAGAATGTGTGTGTGTTAAGGAATGCAGTGGGAGCGTCGGGTAGGAAATAAGGGAGGGATCAAAACAACTTGTTACACTCGGCTTGGAAGCAGACAAGAGCACCCAGGATCTATCAAAATGTTCCCTCTGACCATGAGAGATGACAGGGGGCAACAACATGGAGGGAACATTCTCATTTACAGGGTATAAATACACAACCCCCTAGTTGTATTAGATCAGAACCGAACCATTTTGGGCCACCTACCAGTCTTCCCAAATTCCCATCCCCTCAAAAGACTTTTCTGTTAGTATCCCCTATATTTGAGATACAGTACAACAAAAGAAAACATTCATCCGTTCAGAATCTCTTGAAGCCTAGTCTCATGTGACAGATTTGGTTCAACTTTGACCCAGCCAGTCCAAACTCTTCATACCTGGTCAGTGAAGGTCTCCTCTGTAGCAAACTCGCTGATCTCCTGGGCTGATGTGTCCTTCCTCTCCCCCATTGGTGCCTTCTTAACTACAACCTCATAGTGTTCTTCATCCTGGGGTAGCAGAACACAACATGAAAGGAACTGCAGCATGCTTAGGGTGAACACGGGGTCTTAGATGGCCAAATCCATACAGTGAAGAATCACAAGACTTTTCTATCATCTGGTTCCAGACACAAGCTGGGCAGCACTGATTTGCATTTAGTTGTAACGCACCTGTGTGACAATACATTATATAGACAGCTGCCATTCATATTACAGGATGTTCAACATTCAAGCCATTTTAATGCCATTGTAGCAATTAACCCTAATAAAGCTCCTCTTTAGTTTTGGAAAAATCAAAAGGGAAACCTAACTAATGTGAAGACCAAAGCACATATTATCCTGACTCCCTGATTTGACAGCCAAATTCACCTTTGAAGTCATACATCAGCTCTGTGGATCCATTGACTCAATGCAAATGCACCCATCAAATACGCACAAGGCTAATTGCTAACTTGTTTTCTCTACAATGTTGATTTTCAAAGCAAATTGTGTCCCATGCGCTGAATACAACAAATGTAGACCTTACCTTTTAATGCTTCCTTACAAGCCCTTAACCAACAATGTATATCAATGATGTATGTATAGATCAATGATGCCGCTCTTGCTGCGGGCGATTCTCTGATCCACCTCTACGCAAACACCATTCTGTATACATCTGGCCTTTTTTTGGACACTGTGTTAACAAACCTCCAAATGAGCTTCAACGCCATACAACTCTCCTTCCTTGGCCTCCAACTGCTCTTAAATTCTAGTAAAACTAAATGCATGCTCTTCAAATTGATCGCTGCCCGCACCCGCCTGCCCGACTAGCATCACTACTCTGGACAGTTCGGACTAAGAATATGTGGACAACTATAAATACCCAGGTGTCTGGCTAGACTGTATACTCTCCTTCCAGACTCATATTAAGCATCTCTAATCCAAAATTAAATCTAGAACCGGCTTCCTATTTTGCAATAAAGCCTCCTTCACTCATGCTGCCAAACATACCCTCGTAAAACTGACTATCCTGCCGATCCTTGACTTCGGCGATGTCATTTACAAAATAGCCTCCAACACTCTACTCAGCAAATTGGATGCCGTCTATCACAGTGCCATCTGTTTTGTCACCAAAGCCCCATATACTACCCACCACTGCAACCTGTATGCTCTCGATGGCTGGTCCTCACTACATATTCGTCACCAAACCCACTGGCTCCAGGTCATCTATAAGTCTTCGCTAGGTAAAGCCCCACCTCATCTCAGCTCACTGGTCACCATAGCAGCACCCACCTGTAGCACGCGCTCCAGCAGGTATCTCTCACTGGTCATCTCCAAAGCCAACACCTCCTTTGGCCGCCTTTCCTTCCACTTCTCTGCTGCCATTGACTGGAACGAATTGCAAAAATCACTGAAGTTGGAGACATATCTCCCTCACTAACTTCAAGCATCAGCTGTCAGAGCAGCTTACCGATCACTGCAGCTGTACACAGCCCATCTGTAAATAGCCCATCCTACCATCTACCTACCGCATCCCCATATTTTCTTTTCTGGTCTTTTGCACACCAGTATTTCTACTTGCATATCCTCATCTGCACATATATCACTCCAGTGTTAATTTCTAAATTGTAATTAATTCACCACTATGGCCTATTTATTGCCTTACCTCTTTACCCCATTTGCATACACTGTATACTGATTTTTATATTGTGTTATTGACTGTACGTTTGTTTATCCCATGTGTAACTGTGTTGTTTTTGTCGCACTGCTTTACTTTCTTGGCCAGGTTGCAGTTGTAAATGAAAACTTGTTCTCAACTGGCGTACCTGGTAAAATAAAGGTGAAATAAAAAATTTAAATAATATTTAAAAATGCAGTTAAGAAAATAATATTTTACTGTGTTACTTTTTATTTCATTTAGTAAATATTTTAACCAACAATGCAGTTCAAGAAATAGTTAAGGGCTTGTAAGTAAGCATTTCACGGTAAGGTCTACTACAACTGTTGTATTTGGCGCATGTGACAAATAACATTTGATTTACTAAATAAACTAAAGTAAAAAAAGTATCACGATAAAATAACTAAGCTATATACAGGGGGTACCAGTACAGAGTCAATGTGCAGAGGTAATATGTACATGTAGGGGTTAAGTGACTATGCATAGATAATTAACAGCAAATAGCAGCAGGGTAAAACATGGCTCTTATGGCTTGGGGTTAGAAGCTCTTAAGGAGCCTTTTGGACCTAGACTTGGCGCTCCAGTACAGCTTGCCACGCGGTAGCAGAGAGAACAGTCTATGACTTGGGTGGCTGAAGGTTTTGACAATTTTTGGGGTCTGTAATGCTCCGCAACACACGAGAGAAAAGCATGGTAGTGTGCGCGTTAACCATTAGGGCTGGGAACTGCCAGAGACTTCACGATACGACATTATCACGATACGACATTATCACGATACGACATTATCACGATATGACATTATCACGATATGACATACTCACGATACAATACCTATTGCAATTCTCACAATTCTATATGTATTGTGATTCAATACTATGATATGATGTTCCAAACATATTGCTCACTATATGTCTGCTGCAGAGAGACAAGAGAGCATGAGAACATTTGTTTTGATCAGTCATGGAAATAAACGTGCTGATAACATGTTGGCTCACTATTAAAAAAAGAGATGGAGAACAAGCTATAGGATGAAAAATACCAGAGTTTTGGTGCAGGTAAAGCCGACTAGCGCTAGCTAAGGCTACCTAGCAACAATTTAATTAAATCGATACAGAGTCAAGTATCAATATAATATCATCCAAAATTCTATTACGATGTAACTGTTGATTTTTCCCACCATCATTATTAACCATTCCATTCTAAAAACCTCAAATTCAAACAGGCCTTTCAATAGTCACATTTTCCCCAACATTCAATGAAGTCACAAACATGATGAATTATAAATCTGATCTGCAGTGACCAGATTTCCATGATACTGATTGTTGTTACCATTCCTGGAAGGTTTAGTCCATGCAGTTATTATGCGAGTGTGAAAACCAGAAGCATTCCATGAGTACGGCAAATGGTAGCTGGGTTTTAGTGAATTGCATCAAGGCTGAGGTAAACAGAGAGGGAGATGGTTGATTGGCAAGCCAGTGAAATTGCAGAGGAAATAGGAAACCCCTTGGTGGCTGTGAGCCTCACCGTTGTGAACCGAGCGGAAAGTAAAGCCCTGGCCCTATAGTGCCAGCAGGAGATGGCAAAGTCGGCTACCTGGTCATCCTCCATCAGAATATCATCTGTGTTCATCTCCCCCTTCTCCTCCTCAGTCTCCTCCTCCTGCTGCTCAGTGCCCCCCTGGCAGGGTAAGGACCCTGGCTTAGGGTCCTCACTAGGACTCAGGCCACAGGAGGGTATCTCTGGAGCAGCTATCTCCTCCTGGGCTCCCAGCACACCAGGCCTCTCAGCCTCACCTAGACTGGAGCCCAGCATACTGACACTAGCAGCTGGCTGCAGGGAACGCCTGTCCCCCAGAAGAGCACCTTCACTGTCTGCGTGCTGTAGCTTGAAGTCACAGAGAGTTGAGGTGTTATTGCAAGGCCAGCATAGAGATGTTCCTTTTTAATGTAATTGCAAGGTGTTGAAAAGAATGGTATCAATGTGACTGCTTTAGCACAGCGTGAGATATGAAGGTACAACAATGTGATCATGCCAAGCTAGCATGCTGTGCGCCCCACATTGTGGACACATCACTAATCAACAAAACCCTGAGACCGAAACCTCTGCCTTTATTAACACAATATGGTTCAGCCCATTATTAACACAATATGGTTCAGTAGCAATTCCTCTATTCGGGTTAATTTCTCTCAGCAAGGTTTTTTCTGCATTTCCTTTCAGAGTCAGTGTCAAACCTGTGAGAACAACATCTCACTGAACCACATTGAACGGAGTCAACCGATTTCTCTTTTCTGCACAGAGGAGAAAAAACATGGCAGGGAAAAATGTACTTTCATCATTGGGAAGCTTACCTTCAGAATGGCTGCAAGTCAGGAGAAGATAATGAAGAGGAGAAAATAAGAGAATGTCAACAATGCTGCCACAACAAGAAAGTAGAATTATATCACTGTAAACACACTAATAATATCTGAAAACTGGCAAGTTAATTGGATAAACTGTGAATGAGAAATGGCTCCTTTCAGAGACTTAGAAATGAGGCAATTCACAAGGACAGTCCTCTCTGACTGAGGAAGATGAAGAACAAGAAAATTACGTCATTAGGTTTGTAGCTAACTTGATTTGAGAGGGCGTAAAGACGTCAGAGAGACAAGACAGAGGTACTTAGTTTATCCCTTTGTTGCTCTCTATTTAAAAATCAGCAGAGATAACGAGGCTGACTGCACAGCCATGGCAGACTGACTGGGGAAGACACACGGACAATTTCCTCCAAAATCCATTAGTTTTTAATATAACCTAACCACACTTATTTATTTCCAACTTATTGCTGCTCTTCATATAACCATAATCACCTCTATCTCCCATCACTGCCCTTTCATTGCGGGTCAATTAGAATGCATGAGAGCAGCGCGAGCCACAGATCTAAAGCCAGGACTGAATTTGACTATTGAAAAGAGCTCCTGAATGACAAAGCCTTTCAGTAATATGGCCCATAATTAACATCTAGGACAGAGGGGGGTGTGGGGTTGAGAGAGGAGTAGGGGTCTGGCCTTTTGATCTGGCTGTCCAGGGGTCCATCTACGGCAGAATGACAGCATGGGGTGAGTACTGAGACTCAGTATCTGGTCTCAATCTTCATTTAACGTACAAATCTCATCATGATAATGAATAGCCTCTAACAGGGACCTCTTTAACAAGTTCGCAATGATAAGTAAATTAGTGGCATCCCTTTTGCCTTACCTTTGGTTGTCCTTACGATCTCTTTCCCTGGTTCTAAAATGTAAAAAAGACATAGTTGAAGCATAGTGAATATATTTGTGGCAAACATACAGTATTCTCATGGACTGATATCACAAGCAATGAGCTTCTGAGACGCAACCAAAAAAAGGAGCCTCGTTAAGAATAGTTTCAGACTGTAGAACTGTGGGGTAAGTGGAACCAATCGAGCCTGAAGAGATGGCTTTGGTGTTGTAAAACAAAACATTGTTTTACCATGTGCAGGGGGGAGGGAACTAACTCACCTGATGTCCTGCGTCCGGGTCTCCCTTCTGCGGAAAAGTCTTCAGCCCGGCAGGATCCAGCCTTCTTCAGCCTCTCTGGGCTGTAGCGGTACTTCCCCGACCCTGGGTCTGCACAAAGCACAGCAAGCAACACCATCACTCAGTCACTACCGCTCACTCACTCAAAACCAGGTCAGTGAATTAAAGAAATCGCTCTACTCTTCAAATGGGGACGCAACAGTTAATAATTGTTCCATATTTCCAGTGAAGTGATCCGCTTGCACTCAATGACAGCCTTTTCTGTTGCTTTGTTAACAGCCACAGCTATGTTTAGTGCCTTTACCTTTTATTCATATGAACCATATTTATCTGGAATACTCACAGAGAGAATCCATTTCGAGGATGGCCTCTTTTACCTGGAAGACAGAAATCAAAAGAAAACGGTAGAGTCATTTTTATTAGACTTCAAATTTACAAATGCAGCATTGATATGTTTATTTTATTTTTTAAAACAAAGAACAGCTCCACCCCCCCACCCCTACTATAAGGTGCATAGGCCTACATGTAAACAACGAACGTCAGCATGTCATAAAGGAGATTAAATGGAGATACACACAAAAAACATTTTATGCAGAAGTGTGTTAACAGACTAATATTTTTTTTTTTGTCATAATATAAATATATAATAAGAGAAGTATATAATATATAAGAAGAGAATATATAAGAGATAACAGTAGTAGATAATTGAATGAGAATCATTTATTTGGGTAATCTTACTAGTCATATTAGAAGGAATAGTATATAGCGCCATAGATGCAGTCTAGGTCAACATCTTAAAACTGTATGGGAGTCCAGTCATAGAGGTTAAAGCTAAATGTAATTGTTTATATTTAAGCGTGGTAATTGTTCATTCAGTAGGAAGGGTAGAGAAATCTTCAAATAATGAAATAAAGGGTTGTCAAAGAGAGTACAATTTATCTGTTTATCCTCTTAAGGTGAATGATATTTTCTAATTTAAGAATAAATATATCATCTTAGAGCCATACAGCTAGGGAAGAAGGGGCTGCGGATTTCCAATTCAGCAGAATCCTGCCACGAGCCAGAAGAGTTGTGAATGCAATAATATGGAGTGCTTAGACAATATACGAGGGGGGGGTCTTCTACAGCTCCAAAAATAGCAACATAGCTATTCAACGTCAACCATCTCCCTAAGATACGGTGACAAGATTTCAGAAGACGGAAGTCCAGAAAGCTTATCCATTTGGAGAAAGACCAGGACGCGTGTTAGGTTTGCAGAAGATTGAGCACAGCATTCACATTTGTCCTCTATATATCAGGGTATATGTCTGCTAGTCTGGACTTGCTCATAATGAACTCGAAGGAGCACCTTGAACTGGATGAGTCCGAGTCAAGCACAGGAAGAAGACGAGTTTACCCTTTTTAATAGCGCTTTCCCACCAGTTTAAGTTCTATATTCATCTCATGTTCCCACTTCTCCATAGTTCTGTTAAGGCTGGTGTTGCCGAAGCACATAACATACGAGTAAAATGTATGAGATGAACCCCTTCTGGCTAGATTTAACATTTTAAAGCAGTTTGTCTCATGGCAATGCCTCCGGCAGGTTGGGGAAGATCCTTCAAAGTCAACTGTGATTGATCTTATTTTAACGAATACGCCAGATAAATATGTTCCTACTGGCGTCTTCTTCCAAGAGATTAGTGATCATTGCCCAGTTATGTGAGAATAGAAAAAATATAAGCCTCGCGCCATTACAAAGAGGAAAGTGAGTCCACACAATCATTATTCTAGTGACCTTGATTGTATTTCAGCTATCCCTGAACCCGATTTAGCTTTGCGCCTCTTTGCAGATGTCTTCAATACCATTGGGAATAATCATGCTCCCTTCAAAAAAATGAAGGGTTAAAAAGGTAGATTCAATGCCTAGTACACGCCTATAATTATCAAAAGTCATTCATAAAAAGGGATGATGCTTGGGTCAAGGTCAGAAACACAGGCTCAGGCCTGTCAGACAAGATTTTAAGCAACTGAGGAATCATTGTGTAAATTCTAAATCTGATTATTACAAAACTGCTCTTTCAGATTGTAATGGGAACCTGGCTAAATTCTGGAAAACTGCCTCCTCTCTGCCACAACAAATTCCTTCATACACTGGCCTCATTACAGGGGGGAAAAAATGCCGTAATTGATGCATTTAAATCAGCGGGCTCTATTTGGAAGAACGTCTAAGCCTATTTACAAAGATATTGGGCTGGATGCTGATAGGGAAAACTTGCTGAATGATCAGAGAAATTATTCTAGCAATAGACAAGTGATGCTAGCAATAGATAAGAAATCCACTGAAGCCGGCAATTGGATTCTGGTCTGCTTAAGTGTGCAGTGCCCATCATTGTTGCCTTAAAAAAAAAAAATCGTAGTGATTTTAATAATGAATTATCGCCTTATTTCAAGGCTTCCTTGTCTAGCTAACATTCTTAAATCATTCGTAAATGCACAACTTTGCAAACATTTTTATCAGAGAAATGTACATTACTCCTTTGTTTACAAGGCCCTACTTCATAAACTTCTGTTGAAGTATAGACACCTAAGTTGCCTAACCCAGTCACAGGATTGGTTAACTTAAGGTTTCTAGGGTCTCCACCGAGCTAGGTAAATTTGCTTTTAAATGTAATGCACTGTATTGCTGGAACAAAATTCAAAATACATTTTATCTTGATGTTCTGGTGCCGTTTGTGCAATTTAACGTATTGATTGGGGACTTATTTGAGGAGGAATGCAACTGTTTTTCGGGTTGATTTGTGGTGTTTGTTGTGCTTACCATGATTATAAAAGTACACAAATTATTTAAAAATAGTATTATACAGAGCACATTTGGAAAGGAGACCTACGTCTCAATGTCTTCTCTTTCAAAATAAAGGTTAAGTAAATACAAAATAAATTAAAGTATAAGCAATATAGAAGCTTGTATAAGTGGCAGGGAACCATTTGCTATGGAATCACTAAACACCTTCAAAAAAGTAGCAAGTTTATCAGATAATGTTTTGTAAAATTCTGGGGTAGCCGTCAGGAGCTTTGCTACTCTGCATTTACCAAAATTATTCTCGTAATTCTTGCAATGTTTTGCGTCAGATGAGCTGATTGTAGGGGCATTTCAGTTTGCCAAGAAGGAGTCCATTTTAGAGGCAGTGAGTTGGGGATTCAGATGTGTAAAGAGATGAATATAATGATAAAGGTTTTGTTGATATCGGAAGGGGTCGACAACAAAGTACCATGGGCATCTTTAATATGTGGAATGAAACGAGAAGCTGCATTGCATTTTATCTGATGGGCTAATAGTTGACTGGCTTTGTCACCATACTCATAGAAAGAACCTTTGGACTGTAACAGCTTTTCAGCTTTGGATGTAGCCAAATGATCAAATTGTGCCTGAAGATCATTGCTTTTTGTATAGCTGAGGATCTGGGTTTATAGCATATTGGTGATCTAGGTCTGAAATATATGTGGTTGTATATATATGCGCTGATCTCCATTAGAGATCTTCATGCTTTATTAAGAGTGGCAGAGTAATAGTTGATATTTGGAGACTAAAAAACCCTCGACCTAGTGAGATATACACTACAGTTCAATAGTTTGGGGTCACTTAGAAATGTCCTTGTTTTTGAAAGAAAAGCAAATTTTTTGTCCATTAAAATAACATCAAATTGATCAGAAATACAGTGTAGACATCGTTAATGTTGTAAATGACTATTGTAGCTGGAAACGGCAGATTTTTTATGGAATATCTATATAGGCGTACCGAGGCCCATTATCAGTAACCATCACTATTGTGTTCCAATGGCACGTTGTGTTAGCTATCCAAGTTTATCATTTTAAAAAGGTTAATTGCGCATCAGAAAACGCTTTTGCAATTATGTTAGCACAGCTGAAAACTGTTGTAATGATTAAAGAAGCAATGAAACTGGCCTTCTTTAGACTACTTGAGTATCTGGAGCATCAGCATGTGTGCTCGATTACACGTTCAAAATGGCCCGAAAGAAAGTACTTTCTTCTGAAACTTGTCAGTCTGTTCTTGTTCTGAGAAGTGAAGGCTACTCCATGCGAGAAATTGCCAAGAAACTGAAGACCTCGTACAACGCTGTGTACTACTCCCTTCACAGAACAGCGCAAACTGTCTCTAACCAGAATGGAAAGAGTGGGAGGCCCCGGTGCACAACTGAGCAAGAGGACAAGTACATTAGAGTGTCTAGTTTGATAAACAGACGCCTCAAGTCCTCAACTGGCAGCTTCATTAAATAGTACCCGCAAAACACCAGTCTCAAATGTCAGTGAAGAGGCGACTCCGGGATGCTGGCCTAGGCAGAGTTGCAAAGAAAAAGCCATCTCTTCAGATTACCTCAACAAATTGACAACTAGAATGCCAAAGGTCTGCAAGGCTGTAATTGCTGCAAATGGAGGATTCTTTGACGAAAGCAAAGTTTGAAGGACAATTATTTCAAATAAATCATTATTTATAACCTTATCAACATCTTGACTAGATTTCATATTCATTTTGCCAATAATTTCCATGCATGTTTTCATGGAAAACAAGGACATTTCTAAGTGACCCCAAACTTTTGAATGGTAGTGTACACGGAGGAGACTTAATCAAGCTAGTCATCTTGACTACTTTGTCTCTTGCATCAAAAGGTTAAAAAAGTTTTAATAGGAGAGAATGCAATCGGATCATCATTGACCTTCACATAACTCTTACAGAATTTCCATGTGGACAGGGATATTGGAAATGTAATCAAAGTTTACTGGAGGATAAAATAATTTATAACTGAATTTTTCCAGAATAATATAGGTTCAGCAAATATTGTTTGGGATACCTTTAGGGTTGCACATTTTGGGGAATATTCAGAGGTGGAAACTTTCCGTGGGAATTAACGGGAATATGGGAATTAATATTAATACCAATTTGCATTGATATATTTACCATATCATGTGGAGACAGAAACATAAACCTTTTACCTTATAAGTAGACAATTGCAAATGATTAAATCCTTCAAAGAATTAAAATGATCAATTTAGTTACAAATTGAACTTTAATTAAATGGAGTTGACTCTTCACATGGGATGATTTCACTGAACAAAAGGGAATATTGAATGATCCATCGCAACATACATCTGTAAAAATGATAGTCTAGAAACTAAAGCTTTGGTTGTCTTCCTCTCAGGCTTCCCTGGACCTCCTCAATGTCCACCTCTTGAACATCAGACTGAGGCCTCATCTTCACTGTCACTTTCCAACCTTGTTGAGGATGGCTCGTTATCAGGCTCAAAAAGCCAAAAATTTGCCCAGATGGCCACCAATTTATCAACCCTTGTACAGGTCAGCCTGTTGCATGCATTGGTGTGTGTGTGTTCCCAAACAAGGACCAGTTGTGCTGAGGCGGCTGATGTTGGTGGGATTTGGAGGATGGAGGCAACAGGGGAAAGAGCCTCAGATGCACAAAGTCCCTTCCGCCAGGTGGCTGATGAGATATGTTGGCACGACTGCCATATTGCTCCATCCCAAAGCCCTTGCTTGGAAGTGTACTTCGCCAGATTGCCAAGAACCTTGCCCTCATCCAGGCCAAGGTCACAAGACACGGTAGTGATGACACCATAGGCCTTGTTGATCTCTGCACCAGACAGGATGCTCTTGCCAGCATTCTTGGGGTCAAACATGTACGCTGCGGCGTGTATGGGCTTCAGGCAGAAGTCTTCATGCTTTTTTATGCATTTCAGTACTGCAGTTTCCTCTGCTTGGAGCAACAGTGAAGTAGGCAGGGCAGTATGGATTTATTGTCTTACATCTACAAGCAGAGTCTGAACATCAGACAGGATGGTATTGTCTCCCTCAATCCGTGCAATGGCTACTGCTATAGGTTTCAGGAGTTTCAGGCTGCTTACCACTCTCTCCCAAAATACCTCATCCAGGAGGATCCTCTTGATGGGGCTGTCCATATCGACAGACTGATATGGCTATTTCTTGGAGAGACTATTTCCCCTCCAGGAGACTGTCAAACATGATGACAACACCAAAACCAACAGGTGTTGCTGGGAAGCTTCAACGTGGTGCTCTTATTCTTCTCACTTTGCTTGGTGAGGTAGATTGCTGCTATAACTTGATGACCCTTCACATACCTAACCATTTCCTTGGCTCTCTTGTGGAGTGTATCCATTGTTTTCAGTGCCATTATGTTTTCAGTGCCATGAGGAGCAGATTCAATGCATGAGCAGCACAGCCAATGGGTGTGATGTGAGGGTAGGACTCCTCCACTTTAGACCAAGCAGCCTTCATGTTCGCAGCATTGTCTGTCACCAGTGCAAATGCCTTCTGTGGTCCAAGGTCATTGATGACTGCCTTCAGCTCATCTGCAATTTAGAGACCGGTGTGTCTGTTGTCCCTTGTGTCTGTGCTCTTGTAGAATACTGGTTGAGGGGTGGAGATGTAGTTAATTATTCCTTGCCCACGAACATTCGACCACCCATCAGAGATGATTGCAATACAGTCTTCTTTCTCTATGATTTGCTTGACCTTCACTTGAACTCTGTTGAACTCTGTATCCAGCAAATGAGTAGATAAAGCATGTCTGTTTGGAAGGGTGTATGCTGGGTCGAAGAACATTCAGAAATCTCTTCCAATACACATTGCCTGTGAGCACCAGAGGTTAACCAGTTGCATACACAGCTCGTGCAAGACATTCATCAGCATTTCTATGACTACGTTCCGCCATTGAGTAAAGAAAACAACTTCTGATTCGAGGACCATGAGCTGCTGCTATCGATAATGTGTCCGATTCATCATTTTGACCTCGAATAGAAGTAGAGGGACTTTTGTCAGAGGTTGCTTGTTGTGAGCGCTGAGGGAACTTTACGCACTTAGCCAGATGATTCTGCATCTTTGTTGCATTCTTCACATATGATTTGGCACAGTATTTGCAAATGTACACAGCTTTTCCTTCTACATTAGTTGCAGTCAGATTGTGCCCGTGGCATTTTCCTGTAAAGATTAGAAAAAAATGAGTTAAAAATAATACAATTCCATGTACATATAAATAGTTGACCAGTTAAAATAAACAACTCCTTTCTAAGATAAACGTTTTAAAATGAAACATGTATGGAAGCAGGTGAATTAACACTCAGTTAGCAGGCTCAAGCAAGCCAAAACCCACATGGTAGGTAGCAAAAACTAACTAGCAGAAATTGTTAACAAGTTAGAAATGATTTAAACACACTTTGCTGTAGGCTACTATTTACTAGTTAACAAAAAATCATGTATATCATGTATAAAATATATTCACCCCACCCAGGATTGTAATCAAAACTTACCAGAAAGCATGTAGTCCTTGCCTCAGACAGTGTAGTAGTGTGGGCTCAATAGCATCTCATCCTGATCAGACAGTTTTTTTTTTTTTTTTACATGGATGATACATTGGAGATAATATAGGACAACTACTAGAAATAATAGAACATCATGAAACATCTAAGAAGACAGGCCTGGTATTTAAAGCGAAATTTGAAAAGGCCTTTGATAAAGACCGGATTTTATTTATAAAAATGCCTGGATTTGTTCAATTTCAGTGATTCTTATAAAATGGGTAAAAGTAATGTATAACAACCCCAGGTGTAAAATAGTAAATAGCGGATATTTCGCGAGAGAGTTTTGAATTGTCAAGAGGAGTTAAAACAAGGGTGTCTGCTGTCACCATATCTATTCCTTAAGGCCATCGAAATGCTAGCTATTAAAACTTCTTATGGATGAAATCCCGTTAACAGGATCGATTTGACAACAGCCAGTGAAAGTGCAGGGCGCCAAATTCAAACAGAAATCTCATAATTAAAATTCCTCAAACATACAAGTATTATACACCATTTTAAAGATAAACTTGTTAATCCCACCACAGTGTCCGACTTCAAAAAGGCTTTACGACGAAAGCATACCATGCGATTATGTTAGGTCAGCACCTAGTCACGGAAAAACAGCCATTTTTCCAGCCAAAGAGAGGAGTCACAAAAAGCAGAAAGAGATAAAATGAATCACTAACCTTTGATGATCTTCATCAGATGACACTCATAGGACTTCATGTTACACAATACATGTATGTTTTGTTCAATAAAGTTAATATTTATATCCAAAAATCTCAGTTTACAGTGGCGTGTTATGTTCAGTAATGTTTTGCTTCCAAAACATCCGGTGATTTTGCAGAGAGCCACATCAATTTACAGAAATACTCATCATAAATGTTGATGAAAATACAAGTGTTATACATGGAATTAAAGATATACTTCTCCTCAATGCAACCGCTGTGTCAGATTTCAAAAAAGCTTTACGGAAAAAGCACACCATGCAATAATCCGAGTACAGCGCTCAGGCACCAAAACAAGCCATACCAGATACCCGCCATGTTGAGGAGTCAACAGAAGTCAGAAATAGCATTATAAATATTRACTTACCTTTGATGATCTTCATCGGAATGCACTCCCAGGAATCCCAGTTCCACAATAAATGTTTGTTTTGTTCGATAAAGTCCATAATTTATGTCCAAATACCTCCTTTTTGTTCACACGTTTAGTTCAAAAATCCAAATTCACGACGCGCAGGCACACTTAGTCCAGACGAAAAGTCAAAAAGTTCCATTACAGTTCGTAGAAACATGTCAAACGATGTATAGAATCAATCTTTAGGATGATATCATAAATCTTCAATAATGTTTCAACCGGACAATTCCTTTGTCTTTAGAAATGAAAAGGAACAGAGCTCGCTCTCACGGCATACGCGCATGACTGAGCTCTTGGCATTGTGCCAGACCTCTTAGTCAAACAGCTCTTATTCGCTCCCCCTTCACAGTAGAAACCTGAAACAAGGTTCTAAAGACTGTTGACATCTAGTGGAAGCCTTAGGAAGTTCAATCGGACCAAATTTTACACTATCTTGGATAGGCAAAGACTTGAAAACCTACAAACCTCAGATTTCCCACTTCCTGGTTGGATTTTGTCTCAGGTTTTTGCCCGCCATATGAGTTCTGTTATACTCACAGACATCATTCAAACAGTTTCAGAAACTTTAGAGTGTTTTCTATCCAAATCTACTAATACTATGCACATCTTAGCTTCTGGGCCTGAGTAGTAGGCAGTTTACTCTGGGCACCTTATTCATCCAAGCTACTCAATACTGCCCCCCATCCATAAGAAGTTAAAATCAGATCAAATAACAACAGAGTATTAGAAATCCAAGGCTTTAAAACAAAAAAGGTGTCCATGTATGCCAATGACTCAAGTTTTATATTTAGTCCAGAATTGTATGGGAAGGTCTGCTCATTCCAAGAGTACAACCAATTGATTGCAGCATTACCCCAAAACTGGAGGCAGGTGGCAGGGAACTGGTCTGTCTGCCCAATGTAAAGGATCAAAACTGGCAGAGGAATAAAAATAGCATAAATAGGAAAGTGTACCAGTTTCATATGAGGACCGGGATGTTGATAGCTGTGCCATACAGATTGCAAAATAGTTGGGATGAGCTTTTTGATGTACCGAATCCATGGTACAGGGTGTATGAGTTGATATATAAACGACGCAAGATTCAAGACTGTGCTTTTCAGCTAAAATTATTATATAGAATTCTTGCCACCAACAAAATTTTGAATATTTGGGGCATTCAATCATCAAAGCTCTGCAGATTTTGTTGTGAGGATACAGAATTAAGACCATTTATTTTGGTATTGCCCTCAGGTAGCCCGTTTCTGGTCTCAGATTCAGGAATGGCTGAAAATGCAGAACATTGATCTAAAATTGACCCTAGAAATAGTACTGTTGGGAGATATGGCGAGAATGCGTCAGTCAATTAATGATATACTAATATCTTAGTAAAAGTATTTATCTTAAATTTGCAATCTGTAGATTCTATTTGATAGATTGAAATTGTATGTTAAACATCACTGCATAGTTGAAAGATATTTGTAGCCAGATGGATAATGGATGTTGAACAAAATCTGTTGGCCATGGCCATTATGGTTTTGCAACGCTATCGAGAGTAGCTGATATTGGGGCCAAAGCAGCGTCTATTGTCCCATTGAGTTCTGAGAATCATGAAGCAAAGTTTGTCAAAGACGGTAGGTAGGCCTGGTGCAGAGTTTGTCATACTAGTCTCTTCCGCCATAGGTACTGTGGGTGAGTTTCGTTCGGATTTCTCTTGTCTTTGGGACGCAGTTTATGAGCTATTTTCAAGTAAGAAGTTGCGTTAGACCTTAGAAAAGTTAGTGAACTAGAAAATGTATATTTTAACTTTGTTGAAAAGAACAGAACCCACCCTCACATACAACCTTCATTCACATGTTAACCCGGAAGCCAGAGCATTTGTTTAGGAGGGATTAGAGTTGGCTGGTGCAAGACTGTGGGCTACTTGACAGGAGTGGAGAGGAAACCCTTGTCGCTATAGGTTTACCTTCTGTGGGACAATGGTGTGGTGGTTCTCTAGAATCAGTTTCTTGATATGATGAGCCCAGAGGCACTTCTCCTCTACAGTCTTGGCCTGAAAAAGACACTTGTCAATTATACTGAGCTCATACAGAACTACTCTTATTACAAGAGAGGATGGGCTTATGATCCACACTCACCTGCACAATGTGAGGCTCCTTGGGATGCTTGAAGTGGATCACACTGAAGTGCAGGGGGTCCTTGGCGCTGTCAAGCAGCATCAGGGTAGAGCACTGAAACCACAGGGAGCAACGTTACGCCAACCTAACAGAGCAAGCTCATGGTATTTGGGTTAAGTTCCTCTACTTTTTGTTCATTACCAATATGTGTGTCTTGTAGACATAGTGCTCTCCTCTCTTCTTGGTGATGAGGAGCATCTTGTCAAAGAGGAACAGCATCCTGGTGTTCTTGGCACGTTGGACCTGGAAGGTTCCCTCCAGCACCAGCTCTCCATACGTAGTGAGGTCAGGACCCTTCCAGTTGATCAGGAGAGACTGGATCTCCTGCACACACACACACACTCCTGATTGTATCTAGGTCTCCTAAACATAGTCTGGGTACACAACACTGACAAAACTGTACATGAAAGCATGCACAAGGGGTGCAAAGTCTGAAGAGAACAGTATTTTTTTAATGCGACAACAGAAAACAACAAGTAGGCCAGGAACCAATGGGCAGTGAACTCACCATGAGGCATAAATTTAAACAAATAGAAAACCCAGCAGACACTGTGGCCCTGTGGTAGATTTATTGAGTCACAACGAGGCCCCAAATCCCTGACCAAACTAAACAGAGGTCGGGGAGACATGGAGCTTTGAGCCACCTCGGAGGCTTACTGATCAATACCACACGGAGCAGGTTTACACATTTGCTTTGGCCAATTTTTTTCTAAAGATTTAGGCTTCAGCAAACGTATTAAGGTTGATTATGGAAGTTAATGGGCTGCTTTATTGGAACAACAAAGACTGTGCAACTAAACATTGTTTTTTTTAATAGCCTGCCCCCACACAGTACAGTAAACTCAGTCAGGGAGTTACTGTGGGAGCAGCAGGAGAGCAACCTGGAATAGTTGCTGGGTGACTAAAAGGATTCCCCATCAACACAACCTCTGTCAAGACAGACAGGATAAACTATGAGCAGAGCAGAAGTAGCTACACTTCATTAACTGATATAAAACCTATTGAGAAACAATCACATACAAAATTAGCCCAATTAGATACACTATATAATGATGCAGGTGTAACAATAGTGGAAGGTGGAAAGGGGTGGGTCAAATTCCATTCACCTCTCCCTGAGAGTAGCCATACTGACCTGCAGCCTGACAGCGTGCTCGTGTTTCCTCTTCATGTCATTGATGTACCAGGCCACCCCGGTCATGGTGTCAATGGCCTCCTGCACCACCTCATAGCCCTCCTCCTCAGGGTCAAAGTGCTTGGCGATCTCCTGTTAGAGGGCAAACAGCCAGAACATGAGGAATCAAGACCTCTGGAAAGAAGTTGAATGTGTTGTTGTATGCTATACAATGCTCTACCATTGCCATCTTACCAGGTAAAAAAAATAATTAATTGGCCTCCTGTCAAGGGACCCCACAATTAACCTGCAATTGCAGAAGTACAATTCTATACAGCTTACTTAGACCATCTCCACCCATAGAAAAGGTAGTATGCAGTGAGGACCAGTGTACCTGCAGAAGCAGGTGGTATTTGAGGATCCTCTGGACAGGTTTGAGCAGGTAGGACCCCAGGGGGAGAGAACGCTTGAGGAAGGCCTGGCGATCCCTGAAGAACATGGCCAGAGTCTTACTCCTCATGCAGTCGGTCAGTGTACCCACAGAGCTAGAGGGAACACAAGTCAATGGATCGTATCATATGACTTCCATTGTTATTTAAGGTTACAGATTCTTAACATGTCCCCCAAAGGTTTCAGAAAACCTTTCCATTCTTCTACTTACTTGGGGTAGTTTGTGCAGTACTGTGTATAGATTTCAAAAGCGTCACACTATAAAATAGCAAAGGGAGGAAAAACACAAAACCAGATCAATAACACTCCAGCCTGTCCAGCTTCCCGATGATAGGTATCAATTCAGTCTGTGTGAGTGGCCTCCTCTCACTTTGTCTACGAAGCAACTGGCCACAGCAACCGGGTCATTCTCACACATGTCCAGAGACTGCAGCAGCTCACTGTGGAGGAAGACAGACCGACGCAAGGCTAGAATAAGGTTTAGGTCAGTGTAAACTACATTCAGGTACTATGTTATGTATGCTTATGTTTTGCATGGCTGAATGCATTTGTTCTGGTTAACCTCATTCTGCCCAAAGACTCAACAGGGTCAGGTTTCCCACAGCAGAGTGGACACAAGGAGAACAAAAAACATAAAAAGGAGTACAAAACCAACTTTTTTTCTTTTTTTTTAACATGGTCACACACAAAATCAAACATTTTCATAACTTACAACAAACACCCTTCAGCTGCATGGGCTGACGAAATAAAGGAACATAGCAATATGTCAATATGCTGAGTACAATGGTTTGTCTTTATACTTTTTTGTTTGAGGTTTATTTTTGCCTGAAGACAAACATTTGCTTGACAAATCATGAACAAGTTCCAAGACATTCTTTCATCAAGCCAATATGTGGCCTATAGTGGCAGGGAAACATTGTTTCTGTTTCAGGGATAAAATAAGATTTCAGTGTGATAACCTTTACAGAGACCTGACCCTGAAACGGGAGCAGTACTGTAGCTTTAATAATAGCATGACTCAGAGGCAGTCACTAGTCAGTCATGCACATCTATAAACTGAATGACAAGTCTAGGACCGCCTGAAAACCCTGTGTATGAAAATGAACTGTATTACAGTCTGCTGCATGAGACATTCATTCTCCAATACAATGATAAAAGAGAATGCCATTTCACATCTCCTCAGAGGTTCATACAGTTTCTGCTTGAATTAATATGTCCTCCATCACCTGGGAAAAGTGCAAGAGTTGCACATGTTTTCAAACCAGTGCTTTAAAAGTATGCTTGGCTCTTGCGGATCAGCTCACCCTGGGCACTTCCTGCTAAATGGCACGACTCAGTCGCAGAGTTTAGCCGAGATGATGGGAAGTGTAACGCTGGCAATGGCACGCATCACCAGGCTGTAGCAGCCATGTCTGGGTCAGACTAAATCTTAATAATCCAGTCTAACTTCATTTACTTTATAAAACAAAAGCAAACTCCCCACTCCAGTGTAACACATTGTATATTGATGCTGTAGTTGAGCCAGAGGGATGTACATGAAAACTCCCCCTGCTTTAGATGTAACAATGACTAATCAAAACCTTTATTTTAGTAGTCTACACTGGTGGAAATCTCATACAGTTGAAGTCGGAAGTTTACATACACCTTAGCCAAATACATTTAAACTCAGTTTCACAATTCCTGACATTTAATCTTAGTAAAAAATCCCCGTCTTCAGTCAGTTAGGATCACTACTTTATTTTAAGAATGTGAAATGTCAGAATAAGAGCAGAGAGAATGATTATTTCAGCTTTTATTTCTGTCATCACATTCCCAGTGGGTCAGAAGTTTACATACACTCAATTAGTATTTGGTAGCATTGCCTTTAAATTGTTTAACTTGGTTCAAATGTTTTGGGTAGCCTTCCACAAACTTCCCACAATAAGTTGGGTGAATTTTGGCCCATTCCTCCTGACAGAGCTGGTGGAACTGAGTCAGGTTTGTAGGCCTCCTTGCTCGCACACGCTTTCTCAGTTCTGCCCACAAATTGTCTATAGGATGTCGTGGAAAATTGCAAGATTATGTTATAATGCTTGTATTGCATTATAATGGTTGATTTATTCGACAGAATAGAGTATTCCGTTAACTATTGTGTGTGTGTTCTACTGAGGATGGGCCTCTATGAAATAACACTGACAGAGGAGATTTACGATGTCTTTGGGTGATAAAACCTAAAGAGCATTCCAGAGAACATGAGCTAATGGTTCTGTTCTATACCGTACCAGGGAGAGACGGTTCCAGTTTGGAGTAGGGGGGCCAGACACTGGTCTTTACAATGAAAACTGTTGACACAGCAGTAACTGTCTGCTATGTTTTATAGATATCTTTCATACAAATCGTAACCTTTGAACTGTTCCTAAGATCATGTAGGTTGAGAGGGGTGTATCTTGGCTATAAAATATCTTTGTACTTTTCTGTTGGTACTTCTAATGGTTCATTAGAAATGGTGCATCATTGAAAGTCAAATTGCTATTGCAAAGCTCTTATTATTAAATATGTAGTTTAAGTATAACTCTGACTGGTGTGTGAAGTTTGTAACTCTCCTTATTTGGTAAAGCAGAAATATGCCACCACAAGGGTTGAGGTCAGGGCTTTGTGATGGCCACTCCAATACCTTGACTTTGTTGTCCTAAAGCCATTTTGCCACAACTTTGGAAGTATGCTTGGGGTCAATGTCCATTTGGAAGACCCATTTGCGACCAAGCTTCAACTTCCTGACTGAGGTCTTGAGATGTTGCTTCAATATATCCACAGAATTTTCCTACCTCATGATACCATCTATTTTGTGAAGTGCACCAGTCCCTCCTGCAGCAAAGCACCCGCACAACATGATGCTGCCACCCCCATGCATCACAGTTGGGATGGTGTTCTTCGGCTTGCAAGCCTCCCTCTTTTTCCTCCAAACATAACAATGGTCATTATGGCCAAACAGTTCTATTATCAGACCAGAGGACATTTCTACAAAAAGTACGATCTTTGTCCCCATGTGCAGTTGCAAACCGTTGTCTGGCTTTTTTAATGGCGGTTTTTGAGCAGTGGCTTCTTCCTTGCTGAGTGGCCTTTCAGGTTATGTTGATGCAGGACTCGTTTTACTGTGGATATAGATACTTTTGTACCCGTTTCCTCCAGCATCTTCACAAGGTCCTTTGCTGATGTTCTGGGATTGATTTGCACTTTTCACAACAAAGTACGTTCATCTCTAGGAGACAGAACGTGTCTCCTTCCTGAGCGGTATGACGGCTGTGTGGTCCAATTGTGTTTGTACTTGCGTACTATTGTTTGTACAGATGAACGTGGTACATTCAGGCATTTGGAAATTGCTCCCAAGGATGAACCAGACTTGTGGAGGTCTACAATGATTTTCTGAGGTCTTGGCTGATTTCTTTTGATGTTCCCATGATGTCAAACAAAGAGGCACTGGGTTTGAAGGTAGGCCTTGAAATACATCCACAAGTACACCTCCAATTGACTCAAATGATGTCAATTAGCCGATCAGAAGCTTCTAAAGCCATGACATCATTTTCTGGAATTTTCCAAGCTGTTTAAAGGCACAGTCAACTTAGTGTATGTAAACTTCTGACCCACTGGAATTGAGATACAATGAATTATAAGTTAAATTACCTGTCTGTAAATAATTGTTGGAAAAATGACTTGTGTCATGCACAAAGTAGATGTCCTAACCGACTTGCCAAAACTATAGTGTGTTAACAAGAAATTTGTGGAGTGGTTGAAAAGCGAGTTAATGATTCCAACCTAAGTGTATGTAAACTTCCAACTTCAACTGTAAATGCACCAGAACCATTATTTTCAACCCTTTGGTTATGGCATTACGCCATCATTGGGAATCATGTGGGAGGAGCCTTACTCTGAGAGGATGTTTTATTTTTTCTCTTTTGGCATGAGGCTTGGTGAGCATATGCTGCACAACAGCTTCATATCTCCCATCTAAACATCCAAATGGGTGCACAGAGCAGGTGATCATCCTGATAACGTCTGGAGCAGAGTTCACACATAGAGCCATATTGTGATTTGTCTCATTCTTTACTGATCCCAATCTGCTGTGTTGTTCTAGGCCAATCTGCGTTTGGTGTTGGTTAGTCAGTCATTTTTTCTTTGTCCTCAAAACAGATTTAGACGGATAAACTCTCCAACACAGCCATAAAACAGATGTCCTGCCAGGAAGCCTTTGAATCTTTGTCAAAAGAGCATTCCACTAAAAAGGTCAATATGTCTTCTCAACGTCTGCTCGAAAGTTTGAGTGTTAGGTTATGTTGTTTTTGTGAAGACTGTCTGTAAAAATAAAACAATTACATTTGCAGCTTACCTGTTGAACTCATATATGTCCTCTATATTCCCAAACAGGGAAGAAACCTGGTCTGGACGAATGGGAAGGTTGTCCATGTCTATGATGTGAGCCAGGTAATCCTAGAGAAACAATAACACTGGTTATACTGCACCTACAATCTGCCTAATGAAGAACCATCCTGGAGTGAGTGTTCTGTCTAAACTACAATTTCTGATTATTTGCAGTAGAGGGAGCTTGTGTATAGATAAAGTTGAACATGCTCAAGTGGTTGCCACCTTGGTGGATTCCGCTTCAATGTTGTTTCAATTTATTACACATCCTGTTCGCAGGCTAAAAAGACCACATAGGATGAAGTCTTTATCTGCTGTCTATTACACCAAAACTGTATGACTCATGATCAGTGTGTTCAAATCTAAGTGGTTCAAATAGTAATTTTAAGGATGTATTACTTGTTACTGTGAGGTCAGTAGCTCTGTAAAAAACAGTCTCAGACCAGCACAGTGTTCTCCTCCCATGACCCCTCTCTCATCAGGCTGCAGGACTACTCTGGCCTAGACAATATCAACTAAAAACATAGGCACAGTTGCTCCTCTCACCTAATTACACTCATGTTTGTATACAAACACATGCACACACCCAGTCAGTGCAGAGTAAAGTAGAGTCTTCACACACAAGAACGTTTCACATTCCTCTATAGAGTTCCAGACACTTGTAGAATCTATGCCAAGGATCATTGAGGCTGTTCTGGTGGCACAACACCCTATTAAGACACTATGTTGGCATTTCCTTTATTTTGGCAGTTAGCTATATGTACAGCCTACTATTAGACTGTCAGTACAAGGTTAGGTCTAGGCTTGTGGTTATGGATGGGTAACCCATAAAGGGTAATGCCCTCTAGGGGATGGGAGGGGAAGAGGCATTTAAAGGGTTGCAATACTTCTGGGCAGTCAAGTGACAGAGATGGCCTAGTGAGAAATGGTTGGGAAGAAGGCTATGGAACCTATTAAACAGATATTGACAGTCAGAATTTCAGGACATCTGTCGAGGCGGAATTGGAGGTGTGAGTCAACCTGTCACACAACTGTCTTAGAGCTGAGATTAAGAGGTTTCTGCTTTCATGATATGGTGTGGAGGAGCATGTTCCTGGATAGTTTATGTGTAGAGCAGACACTAACAGCTGTCAACGTCATAAGTGACAGTAGCAGGACAAAATCAAACAGATGCATCATCAAATACATCACTGAAGTGACAAGTTTAACATCCCTGCTATTGTAACTTCGCACCATAAGATGCTACTGCAGAGCAAGTCATTGAAATGCTGAATTTAGATTGGATAGGTTGAACTTTTTTGGAGTTGAGAGAATTGTAGATTTTGTTCAAATTGTTGGGCCAGCTTTTTCCCACCGCAACAGCATGTGAAAAAAAAAAAGTTGCTACTCTCCTATGTTTCTTCAGTTGGCATTGTGATGGCTGTGTTTTTGTTGGCCATTGCCTGCTAGGGGCCGGAGGGCTCCGTATCCTAGTTTGGGTCGCAGTGCAGCAGGCAGCTAGGCAGGGCTCACGGAAAAGTTGGAAGTCCAGTGGAAGTGTGAGAGTGTCTGGGGAGCAGGACTGTGTCATTACTCTGGCGGATGCTGTAGCGAGGGCTCGGTAAGGGCAGATCTCCCTTCAACACCTAGGGAAGGCGCCAGCAGCCCAGTCAGACACAGACTCAGTGAGGAGTGCCAGTAACACACTACCTCTGACCTGTTGGCATCATGCGTTAAAGACATTATAACCTGCACTTAACAGGACTTACGCCACCATGCTCCTGTCAGTACTCATCCAAAGTGGATAATTATTCCAACCTGAAGGGTGCAATAGGGGAGGCTGATCAACCTGCACAGTTGGTAGTTGTTTGACTACAAAGGCAGCAGCCATAAGAGACCAGTTGACTTGATTGCAGAGCGGATGAATCAGCTCTGTCCCATTTGCCACAACCAGAAGATGAAATCAGTAGCAGCTGTTCAAATCTCTGACCAAGATCATCAGGGGAGAAGTTTCTGCCTTGAGATGCTGTGTCCTGGCCCTGATTCTGCTTTAGAACTAAATACGTGAAAAGATCACAAGATCCCAGTCTCAGCTCTGTATGCTTTCACAGTAATGTAGAAAGCATTAACCTACATACAGAAGCTTAACCACATATCAGCTACTCTACAATTCTAATCTGCTGGTCTTACAGGCTATAATGGTTGCATACTATGGAATTCTCCATCTGATATGAGAATGCCATTTAGAAAAGAAATGCAACTGCTATTGTGAGTTACGAAATACACAGGGAACATTTGCCTGAAACACATCTTTAAAAAAAACAGGAAATCAAACTAGATTCTGGTAAAACAATCAACCCTAGAATATTTTATAGGTACCAGAGACACGTGGCTTCAAAGGCCAGCAGTCACTTGGAAAATTGAGAACCTTATTTGCTCTCTAAACCCATGAAGGCCATTCCTTTGTCTCATTAACGGCCAACTCCAATAAATCACCTCCATATAAAAGAGACATTAATTAAACAGACATTAAGTCATAACGACATACCATTCCAAAAGAAACACTGAAATGACCTATTAAATGACACTAATCATATGACCTATAGTGAAAAGATTGCATTGATTAAGATCACGTCCTAATAACCAGAACTGATTGGGTGTAACCCTCAAGGCGACTCACCTCCACGATGCTGCGAAGGTCCCTGACATACATGCGCTCCGTCTCAATTATCTCCATGACTACACGGTCCACGTAGCTGAGCTTAGGGTTGGGCGCCATGGCTTCAGTGGCAACGGGTGAGGTATGGGTCTGAGGTGCATTAGTCCTCCTGTTGGTGGTGGCGTTGTTGTTGCACTGGGACCTGGTCTGACTGTGGTCCAGCCACTGGTCTCTGGTCCCCCCCTGGCTGAGGCCCTGCGTCTTGATCTCTGGCTGCTCCCTGGCTCCCTCTGCAGGGCTGAGCTCCAGGTCAATGTCTGCTCCACTGGGGGGAGGTGGTGTGGAGGGGAGGGCTGAGGTACTGCCGTAGAGGCTGTGGCTGTCCCGGGAGGAGACTGAGGACAGAGTGGACACCAGGCTCACTGGACGCTCAGCCTCTCCCGCTGAGGGGTCAGCACAGAGCCGGCTGTAGCTGTCTTGTCGCTCATGGCCACCACTGATGGAGAGGGCAGAGTATAACCGAGGAGATTCTGATAGAGAGGAGAGAGAGAGAATGAGAATTGAGTCTCAGAGCACATGGGCAGAAACAGATTGTTAAAATTGGCACATTCCACTACATTTTAGATCCATTTAATCAAATACTGTAGTCAGATGATATGACAGTATGAACCCAGTGTTCAGCGTCCCAGCCTGAGGAAGAGTGCTCTACTGCAAAAGGGGCTTTCTCAAATCCTACGGACACGCCCCAATTACAGCGCTCCACATTCTCTGGAAAACCCAGCCATTTCCTCCAACCTCCCTTACTGGTACTGGCGAAGTCTTGGAAAAACAGAAGGAAAACTGAGGGGGAGAAGAGAGGGGAGTCGGAACCAGAGTCCTGTTTATACATCTAATTTATTGAGCTACTTTTCAAATCAAGAGAAATTGATTCCATATTCAGTTTCACATCCTTCCTGCCCAGACAGGGAATGTTCCAAATATATGAAGTCAGAAAGTATTCTGAAGGTCAAAGGTCAAACCCATTTTGCATTATTAAATAATACATACTCTTGCCAATAAACGGCACCGTCGAGAACAAATCCCTTAATTGGCCACAGCAGTCAGGGATATTGCCAAGTGAGGACAGAGAGTTTGAGAGATAGCGGTGGTACAGACATTTCATGGAGCACTCTTTGAAGTTGTTTCCAACTACAGCAGTGTTGACACATTCTTAATGAAATCAATAAAGCGGTCATAAAATGTGCGTCATTAGCAGACATCCCACAACTAATAACATGGACCTGTCACTAGGCAGCTTGGCCATTTGACTGGACTTGGAAAGCGGGACAGAAATGTGATCTGTCAGCAATGACTTCAGAAGAACTGAGGCCCTTTTTATATAGTAAAGAATCAAAAGTGATTAGGTATAATGAATGTAAAACAAAAATGATTAGAAATTGTAGATGAAAGATCTTTGAGGTCACTGGTCAGTAATTTGTAGAGTCAACAGATACAGGAAACAAAACAAGTCTCTCTCTCTCCCTCTACAGACTTATAGACAGGATGATGTCAGTGATCTCAGTCTGGGCTACAATCCAGCCTCTACAATCCACTGTAGAGCTCATCTGCAACAACACCAGACTCACGCATGTCAAGTCAGAGGAAGCAAGGGATGAGCCTGCAAGCAAAGGTTGACCTTGACCACTTCTTAAAAAGCTGTTTAAAGTAGTTCTAAAACCATGTAATAGTACTACTTACAGGGAGTAATAGCACAGTAGGCCGTTGGTCTCTGCTCAGACAGAAGCTCCTCCTTTCCCCATTTACTTTTGGCTGTGAAAATTACTCCCTCGCCTGCTCTGAGCGCCAACCGCCAAGGCCGCCCCCTCCCTTCCTAGAACCGCTGTGCTGACGTCAATGCCCAGCCATTGGGAGGTGATACTGGGGGAGTAAGGACAGTCCAAACATACACCCTGATCTCCCGGTCTCCTAACAAACCCTAATGAAGTCTCAAAGGCGCTCAGTTATACAAGTGGAGAGCAAATTATATAACTTGTCCTAGGCTAATAAAATCGTAATATGGTTTTTACAGAATTCTGAAATTAATGGTGTGACTCACTCAACATTAGGATCACCACCATCAGGACAAGTCATGGCAGTGAGATTGGTCCTAATCCAAATTCTGTAAGGGATGGGTAAGGCAGGAAACATAACTCATGAAGGCCTAAGGCACTAGCACCCAGACCAGACATGATATGGGACAAAAACAGCAATCGTAAACCAACTCTACTGCAACTTCCCCACCCCCTTTCCTTACTCCGATTACCCACTGAAGAGAAAGTACTCTTTGCCTGATACCACACTCCATTGGTTTGAGATCCTCTGTACGATTTCATCCACCACACATGGAGTGGCTTTGTTAGATTACTTGCAAATTGTTAGGTTACTTGTTAGATATTACTGCATGGTCAGAACTAGAAGCACAAGCATTTCGCTACACTCGCATTAACATCTGCTAACCATGTGTATGTGACCAATAAAATTTGATTTGATGTAGCAGGCAATGCTAAGGAATGCAAATTAAAAATGCCCTGGGCCAGGTTTCCCGAAAGCTTCTTAAGGCTAATTTCATCATTAGAACCTTCGTGGGAGAGTTTATTTGGGGGAAACCATCATTATTAACGTTGCACTTGAAAATGGTCATAATCTAACACCTGCCTCAGACCAAGTGCATCGTTAGACGCTTTTCTGCCCTCCCGTGTCACTTTATACACAGAAGCTTTCCGCTAAACATTGATAAACCATGTAATTCCGTCTCTGCGACCACCCATAACGTCAGATGAAAGAGGACTACAAAGTTGTCAATGTCTTAGCAATTGAACCAAAACAAGCAACATGTAAAAATATGCTTAAAATGAAAACGTAGATGATTCCATTAAAATAAACAGTACGCTATAGGCCTATTTCAAGCCGTGAAATACATTTCCTGTTCAATCAATTGAGTTCTATTTGGCTATTTGTAGGCTACTGACTAATTTGTCTCAACATATGTGTAGCCTAACGTGCCAAATTGGTGATTTTGTTAATTTTTATTGGTTAAGCAGCCGTAGGTGGTAATATCTCTATAGGAGCTGATCTGTTAACAGTTAATTATTTCACAATACTGACAAGGAAAGATTTGAATGGAGAAAGCTGATCCGAGAGCAGTGCTCCCGTTTTCGATCCTTTTAGTATCAACATCCTCCAACAACGCACTTAGCGACAATTCGCTCTTCGTGGTGTTTTGGGAAATGCATGTTACATCTTCCCTGTTGCAGGAAAGATGCATCATTAAAACACTGGTAAGCCTAAATTCCTCCACTATCGGGAAACTACTGTAGGCCTAGGTAAACATGTGGCACTGGCAATAAGGTTAGCACTAAGTTAGCTAGCCTACTGTGATGCATGGCAGAGTTGGACAAGGAAGTCAGACGCAGGATAAGCAGAGAGGAAAGTACACATCTCTGGTACGTCAGTCATTTACCATGACGGACAAAATAGCAAAACAGAAAAGATCTAGACCTACTTTATATTCACAATATTATTCAATCCGAGTGACAGCAACACAATCAAAATGCAAACCCTCCAGCTTTAGCTCAGTCACATACTAAAAGGTTTGGTAAAATTGTTTTAGTCCTATGTCAAGCTCTTTTTGCGGCTGCCATTTCAATACAATCATTAACCCAGCCAAACAGAAGTATTATCCAAGTCAAGGTTACAAAGACCATAGTATTTGGAGTACATTTTAGCCTACACTGCAACTTCAATAACTTAGCGTTACAAAGTATGTTTTCTGTTTCAAATAGTTACAGTATGACAATGGAATAGGTTAAAAATCACATTGTAAAGTAAGGTACATGCTCAGGGATTACATCAGATCAACTGCTAATGTCTGAACACAGTACTATGGGCTGTTTTATTAATCACCTTGTTGTTTAGGAAGAATAGCTGGGATTCCTGCTGTATTCATTCGGAACCCTTAATTGTAATTCTTTGAATTCCTGGTTGCTGCTGCCTGTTAAACTTCACAGACAATGTAAATTCCACAAGCATGACTACTTCTGTTAGTTCACAGTCCTCCGGCCCCCTGGGAAGCTATAGTTCACCTTAGATTATACTGTTGAACAATGTTCTTCAATGTGAATGGGACCTGCATGTTTTGGACCACTTTGAACAGACAGTGTCAGACAGTTAAACAAATGAGAACTCCAGGTCCATGGGCCTTCCCTTGAGCCAAGCCAGGTCTAGTTGGAAGAACAGCGCAGGTAATTAACGGAGAGTACATCAGCCCTTGGCTTTGAGCAATAGTATAGTATTTCCACAGCCTGAGATGAAGGAAGCCGAGACATTCTAAAGGGTCGCTGAGTAATCAGACAGTTCAGAACAATGTAATCTACAGACGTTTACAATTCAGCCATAATTATTTTGTTGACAACATAACTGATATTACCCTGTCTGCCTATGATGACATGATTGATGTGAACTACACACGGTACAGAACCAAATAAGGTACTGTTGATGTAAAGGATGTTCCACGATCAGAAAACACCTCGTCTTCTCCACAACGACCATGATGTCCATCTCAGACAGTCTACTGTAATTAGTGACATGTCAAATCAAAGTTTATTGGGCACGTACACAGATGTTATCGCAAGTGCAGCAAAATGCTTGTTTCTAGCTCCAACAGAGCAGTAATACCTAGCATTACACAAAATCCCAAACTATCAGAACGAGCAATGTCAGAGTCCGGCACACACACTTTCTAATTTAGCACACTCTTATCCAGAGCGACTTACATTAGTGAGTTTTTGTACTGGTCCTCCATGGGAATTGAACCCACAACCCTGGCATTGCAAGTGACATGCTCTACCAACTGAGTGACACGGGACCAGGTGAAAGCTATGATCCCTTATTGAGGTCACTTGTTAAATCCACTTAAAATCAATGTAGATGGAGACCAGTTAAAAAGGATTTTTAAGCCTTGAGACATGGATTGTGTATGCGTGCCATTCAGAAGGTGAATGGGCAAGACAAAATATTTAAGCTTCTTTGAACGGGACATGGTAGTAGATAGGGCTGTGGCAGTCAAAATTGTGTCAGCCGGTGATTGTCAAGCAAATAACTGCCAGTCTTACAGTAATTTACCATTAGAAAATGTAGTCCATTTCAGAAGAACAGAATAGCACACTCTTTATCCTTATGTTAGGCCCTGATATGGCCTACACTAATTCATTTAGCAGACAAGATTTGCTTAGAATTCCATGGCAATATTTTATAGTATGAAGAATACAATTGAACATAGTTGAAGTCAGAAGTTTACATACACCTTAGCCAAATACATTTAAACTCAGTTTCACAATTCCTGACATTTTAATCCTAGTAAAAATTCCCTGTCTTAGGTCAGTTAGGATCACCACTTTATTTTAAGAATGTGAAATGTCAGAATAAGAGTAGAGAGAGAATGATTTATTTCAGCTTTTATTTCTTTCATCACATTCCCAGTGGGTCAGAAGTTACCACACTCTCAATTAGTATTTGGTAGCATTGCCTTTATATTGTTTAACTTGGGTCAAACATTTTGGGTAGCCTTCCACAAACTTCCCACAATGAGTTGGGTGAATTTTGGCCCATTCCTCCTGACAGAGCTGGTGTAACAGTCAGGTTTGTAGGCCTCCTTGCTCACACGCACTTTTTTCAGTTCGGCCCACAAATTGTCTATAGGATTGAGGTCAGGGCTTTTTGATGGCCACTCCAATACCTTGACTTTGTTGTCCTTAAGCCATTTTGCCACAACTTTGGAAGTATGCTTGGGGTCATTTGTCCATTTGCGACCAAGCTTCAACTTCCTGACTGAGGTCTTGAGATGTTGCTTCAATATTATATATATCCACATAATTTATCCCTCATGATGCCATCTATTTTGTGAAGTGCACCAGTCCCTCCTGCAGCAAAGGACCCGCACAACATGATGCTGCCACCCCTGTGCTTCACGGATGGGATGGTGTTCTTTGGCTTGCAAGCCTCCCCCTTTTTCCTCCAAACATAACGATGGTCATTATGGCCAAACAGTTCTATTTTTGTGTCATCAGACCAGAGGACATTTCTCCAAAAAGTACAATCTTTGTGTATGTAAACTTCTGACCCACTGGAATTGTGATGGTGAGTTAAGTGAAATAATCTGTCTGTAAATAATGGTTGGAAAAGTTACGTGTCAATCACAAAGTAGATGTCCTAACCGACTTGCCAAAACTATAGGTTTAAAAAAATGTGGAGTTTTTGAAAAACAAGTTATAATGACTCCATCCTAAGTGTCTGTAAACTTCCGACTGTAGCTGAATGAAATGGAAAGGATATTTTCTCCAACCGATTTGAGGGAGTGCGCAAATGCGGCTATTCTGTGTTGAGCAGTTAACAAAACAAAAACAAAAAAAACAGGTACTCCTATGAGCTTAATTTAGAATTATTTATGTAACTTTAGTTGTGATACAAATCTGTCCGCATGATGCGACAAATGATTTGAAAAAAGTTCATTGAAATGCACAAGCTCTGCTTAGTTTTTTCAGAAGTCTCTCATTCATAATTTGACAAGCACTTGATAATGCCTTGAATTTCCCGGCTGTATCCCCTTTGTGTGGCCGTAATGCCCCTAAAACAAGCCATGCCTTTTGCGTCCAGTGGCCGTTGTGCCCTTGGCCTGAAAATAATCATTATAATCCCCTTCTGGCTGAGTGCCAAAGCACCACTCACCCAAATGGCTGTCACACTGCTCTCTGTCAAGTGATCAGGTCTTTCTCACAGGCTACAAGTGAAGACAGACATCGGGGACGCAACTGCCTAACGAACAGCAAAAGCACTAGCCTATGTCAATCTACTATCCCCCATAGTACAAAATTGACCTATTCGATTCTGTGCGAGAAATAAATATTCAGATGTGGGATGCGATAGATCCCAAATTGATACAACCACTAGCATCAAAAAAACTTGTTTTAAGCAATGAGCCTGACGCAACAGATGAGAACTTTTAGCTTAAAATGTTGATAAACTATGTTTATTTCTTCATATTATAAGCACAGGAATGCACACACTGTAGTAGGCTATAAGCGCGAATGTCCCATTAGCAGGAAAACACCATTCTCAAAAGTGACCACAAATGTGATTATGCATGTAATGCTTTTATTATAAAGGTGAATTTTTATGGTGAAAATGAGCTTCCCCAAACTTGAAAACTCAAGCGCTGGGTATGTATGTATGCCAGTTAGACTCTACATCTGTTGTAAAGTGAATTAATGTGCATCATTCACAAGTGATAGACTAATATTGTCACCCTTCACACTATTCTCGATTTAAATCTTGTCTTTACAAATACTAAATAATTAAGTGCATAGTCTATGTAAAAGCTGGTTAAAGACAGGTGCATGAGAGTGGTCCATTCCAAATCAAACCAAATTTCACACACATACATGTGAAATTTGGTTTGATTTAGAATGGACCACTCATGCACCCGTCTCAAACCAGCTTTTACATAGACTATGCACTTAAACAGCAAATGGAGGATGCTTTTCCCGTGGTTTATTTTCATGCCAGCCAGGTAGGCTACACTCTTTTAAAGAGAAGCAATGTGCTTAAAATTAGGACAGTTGAGAAATATAGTAGGCCTAGCCTATAGAAAGCAGATAGGATCCTCCTCTTTTTAATAGAGGCCATCACATGCCCTGACGAATTGAGACTGTTCTGAGGGCAACAATATTAGAAAGGTTTTCCATACACATCAAGTGAACAGTTTATTAGGTACACCACCACATTCATGGAAATGGTTAGCTCCTACAGACAGTGAGTCACGTGGCCGTGGCTTGCTATATAAAGAAGCAGGCAGACCGGCATCAATACATTCAGTTACTGTTCAATTTAATGTTAGCATGGGCAAAAATAGTAGCCTAAGCAACTGAGCGTGGTATGATCATCGGTGCCAGGCAAACCGGTTCCAGTATCTCCGAAACGGCCGGCCTCCTGGGCTTCTCACACACACACACACACACACAACGGTGTCTAGGGTTTACAGAGAATGGTGCAACATTTTTTTTAAATGCAGTCAGCAGCAGTCCTGTTGATGAGAGGGAAGGAGAATGGCAAGAATCATGCAAACTAACAGGCGGGAAACCAAACAGGCAATTAACGGCACAGTATAACAGTGGTGTGCAGAACGGCATCAGTTGTGTAAAGTTCTTAAGTAAAAATACTACTTAAGTAGTATCTGTACTTAACTATTTACATTTTTGAAAGAAAATAAAAATGTACTTTTTACTCCATACATTTTCCCTGACACCCAAAAGTACTTGTTACATTTTGACAAGAAAATGGTCCAAACACACTTATCAAGAGAACATCCCTGGTCATACCTACTGTCTCTGATCTGGAGGACTCACTAAACACAAATGCTTTGTTTGTAAATTATGTCTGAGTGTTGGAGTGTGCCCCTGGCTCTCTCTCAATAAAAATACAATTGTGCCATCTGGTTTGCTTAATATAAGGAATTTGAAATGGCTTATACTTTTACTTAAGTATATTTTAAACTAAATACTTTTACTCAAGTAGTATTTTACTGGGTGACTTTCACTTGAGTAATTTCCTATTAAGGCATCTTTGGCGTAAGCAGCATGAGTCCGTGGCCACATCCTGCCTGGTGTCAACAGTACAGGTGGTGGTATAATGGTGTGGGGAATGTTTTCCTGGCACACGTTAGGTCCGTTGATACCAATTGAGCAACGTTTCCATGACCCTAAGAATTCAGGCTGGTCTGTAAGCAAAGGGGTCTAACCCGGTACTAGATGGGTGTACCCAGTTGCGATTTTAGCATATAAATCTTGGTGGGTCAAAATTCAATGTGGTATCTACACCTGGCTATCAGCGGAACTTTGGCTGGCAGCAAAACAGTTAATTCAGCCTAATTTACTACCTTTAAAAATAATAATAATAATAATAATTGCTGACTTGCTTAAACAAATGTGGTTCCTATTGACAATTGAGATGTACGGACTATGGCATATGGGGACGACAAGCAGACAAGAGGCAATCCATAAATTCAAATAAGACAATAATGAGCGAGCTAGGACGGACATAGTCAATATAACTATTTGTTCACCACTTTTAAAATGTACAGCAACAGAATTCAGAACATGGGCCGTTCTTAGTGTTCTCCCTATACACCAAGTCAGAACCGTAAGATAAATAAAGAGGGCATATAAGCAGACAATGAAAGCTCTTACAATATTTGATGATTACATTTCTCATAAACAGGTTATAGGCTACATGTGAACCACCAAGTCTGAACAGTAGGTGAAATTAAGAGGTGAAGAAAATACCAAATGATTTTTACTGACAGCTTACTACACAACATACACTTATGTATACTGTAGCTAAGAAAGTATTACTATCTCCCTGGCATATTACACCATTTATGCAGCAGCATACAAAACATTTTTGGACTCGCTTTGGACTTTGGACTTTCAAGACAACTGGGAACTATGGAAAAAAACAAGGTTGAATCATGATGTCAGTGATTTTCAGGTCGGAGCTCTAGAAAGAGGCCGAGTTCCGAATTTACAATTCCGAGTTGGATGAAAGTTCAAAACGTATTTTCCCCAGTTGTAGCTCGTTTCCACTGAGCTAATCACAGCGCAACGCTCTGTATTTTCTGCTGGCTTGCCCCACCACCATAGAAAGCACTGAGCTAGGCTGAAACACCTGCATTTTGGAGCTGCCTTAAGAAATCAAAAAGACACCATGTTTGTATGCGGCTTTAACTCAATGATATACATTTTTTAAAACATTGGTTTGCAAACTGATGCGACACGTATTAATGCAAAAATAACATGCAAAACAGGAAAGCCCCCCCCAGAAAAAACACACAATACGTGAAGACATCAAAACTATGAAATAACCAATATGGAATCATGTAGTAACCAAAAAAGTCTTAATATATTTAGATTTCTTTAAGACAATTCAAAGTAGCCACCTTTTGTCTTGATGAAAGCTTTGCACACTGTTGGCATTCTCTCAACCAGCGTCACCTGGAATGCTTCACCTACTCTGCATCACAGACAAATTTGGACTCATCAGAACAAAAGGACAGATTTCCACCAGTCTAATGTCCATTGCTAGTGTTTCTTGGCCCAAGCAAGTCTCTTATTATTGGTGTCCATTAGTAGTGGTTTCTTTGCAGCAATTCGACCATCAAGGCCTGATTCATGCGGTCTACTCTGAACAGTTGATGTTGAGATGTGTCTGTTACTAGAACTCTGAAGCATTTATTTGGGCTGCAATTTCTGAGGCTGGTAACTCTAATGAACTTATCCTCTGCAGCAGAGGTAACTCTGGGTGTTCCTTTCCTGTGGCAGTACTCATGAGAGCCAGTTTCATCATAGCGTTTGATGGTTTTTGGAAGTGCACTTCAAGAAAACTTAAATTCTTGAAATTTTTCAGATTGACTGACCTTCATGGCTTAAAGTAAAGGACTGTCATTTCTCTTTGCTTATTTGAGCTGTTCAACATAATATGGACTTGGTCTTTTACCAAATAGGGCTATCTTCTATATACCAATCATACCTTGTCACAACAACTGATTGGCTCAAAACGCATTGAGTGTGCGGAATTCCTGATCGAAATTCCACACACACCTGTAAATTGAAACACTTTCCAGGTGACTACATCATGAAGCTGGTTGAGAGAATGCCAAGAGTGTGCAAAGCTGTCATCAAGGCTAAGGGTGGCTACTTTGAAGAATCTCAAATATAAAATTTATTTTTGATTGGTTTAACACTTTGTTACTACATGATTCCATATGTGCCATTTCATAGTTGAGGTCTTCACTATTATTCTACAAATGTAGAAAATAGTACAAATAAAGAAAAACCCTTGAATGAGTAGGTGTCCAAATTTTTGAATGGTACCACCCACACACAAATAATGTGTATAGACAGTATATGACTAGAAAAAGGCATGTACATCAGTAGTTATATAGGATGAGCCATGACTAGAAAACAGTATATATACACACACACACACACACACACACAGGTGGTAAAACAGTATGTAAACATTAAAGTGACCAGTGTTCAATGGCTCTGTACATAGGGCAGCAGTCTAAGGTGTAGAGTAGAGTACCGGGTGGTAACCGGCTAGTAACAGTGATTAAAGTTCAGGCAGGGTAATGGGCGGACGCCAGCTAGTCGTGACTGTTAAACAGCTTCCATCGCCAGGCCATCAGACTCTTGGTTCCAGCTTTGATGAACAGGCCGTGGCTCGGGTGGCTGAGGTCCTTGATCATCTTGGCCTTCCTGTAACACTGGGTGCCGTAGATGTCCTTAGAAGGCAGGCAGTGTGCCCCCGGTGATGCGTTAGGATGACTGCACCACCCTCGAGAGCCCTGTGGTTGCAGATGTCGCAAATGACGTACCAGGTGGTGATACAGCACGACAGGATGCTCTCAATGGACGCATCTGTAGAAGTTCGTGAGGATCTTAGGGGCCAAGCCAAACCTTTTCAGCCTCCTGAGGTTGAAGAGGTGCTCTTGAGCCTTCACCACAATCTGTGTGAAGGGACCATCTCAGGTAGTCAGTGATTTGCATGCCGAGGAACATGAAGCTTTTGACACGCCCACTGCAGCCCCGACGATGTGGACGTGTGCTCTCTGCTGTAGTCTACGATCAGCTCCTGTGTTTTGTTGACGTTGAGGGAGAGGTTTCTGGCACCACTCCACCAGGGCCATCACCTCCTCCCTGTAGGCCGTCTTGTCATTGTTGGTAATCAGGCCTACCCCTTGTATATTGAGCAACTTGATGATTGAGTTGGAGACGTGCGTGGCCACACAGTCATGGGTGAACAGGGAGTACAGGCGGGGGCTGAGCATTCACCCGTGGGGCCACCAAGTTGGTGATCAGCATGGTGGAGGAATTGCTGCCTAGATTAATCAATTGGGGTTGGCCCGTCAGGAAGTCCAGGACCCAGTTGCACAGGGAGGGGTTCAGACCCAGGTCCCTGAGCTCGGAGTGCACTATGGTGTTGAAGGCTGAGTTGTAGTCAATGAACAGCATTCTTACATAGGTATTTCTCTTGTCCAGGTGGGATAGAGCGGTGTACAGTGCAATGGCAATTGAGTCATCTGTGAATCTGTTGAGGCGGTATGTGAATTGTAGTAGTCTAGGGTAAGGTGGAGGTGATATGGTTTTTAACTCGCCTCTCAAAGCACATTATGATGACAGAAGTGAGTGCTACGGGGCAATAGCCAAGGTAACTGTAATAAATTACTTTCTTGGGTACAGGAACAATGGTGGACATCTTGACGTGAGGCCAGACATATGGAGACATTGAATATATCCGTAAACACTCCACCCAGCTGGTCTGCACATGCTCCTAGGACGCGGCTTGGTATGCCGTCTGGGCCGGCAGCCTTGCGAGGGTTAACTCGCGTAAATGACTTACTCATGTTGGTCACGGAGGAACCAGGGTGCACACAGTCCTCGTGAGTGGCGGGGGCCCGCGTCAGCAGCTCAAAGTAATTTTCCTCTAAGTGGTCGAAGGTGTTTAGCTCGTCCGGGAGCAAGGAGTCGGTGTTCACGACATGACTGGCTTTCCCTTAGTAAATCAGTGATTGTCTGGGAGTCCTTGACACATACCTCTCATATCCTTGTCCCTGTACTGTCATTTTTCCACCATTGCCTTAGAGGTCATAGCTGGTCTGTTTGTACACATCCATGTTCCCAGTCACCTTGCCATGGTTAAATGTGGTGGTTCCCGCTTTGTTTTGCGCAAAAGCTCCCATCTACCGCTTTTGGTTTGGACATCCTGATGAACCCAGTCACCAAGTCAGTGTTTACGTCAATACTATTCTCAGGCGACCTGGAACAATTCCGAGTCCATGTGATCAAAACAATATTGTGAAGACATCCATCAACTGGACCTTTTCCTGACATTTGTGTCGTCAACGAGTGGCAAATCAAAGACAAATAATCTTTCGCATTTCCCCACCATCCCCCAACATTGTCTTGTGTTCTCTATGATACAATAGGATTACATCTCTTCATCAGGAAGCTATATCCTTTTTCCAACATCAACTTTCCTTCATAAGACAGAATATGACAAGCAAGCCACAGAATTGTGTAACTTGTCAGTTGCAAAACATTGAGAGATGTTGCGAGATTGCCATGTTCAGGTGGGGGTATGCAAACCAACCTGCCCTGGCTTCCATGTTCATATGTAAATTTGACACTGGACAAAGGGTTGTTGTTTTTGTCCTAGGAAATATTTATGGCCCAGTCAAAGCAGTTGCTATGGAGACTCCGTGCTTAACAGTTCTGTCTAACGCAACACATCCTGATTTCAATAGGAGGAACTGACTACATGAGCTAAGGACTCCAAACCAAGTTGAAAATAATAGTAAAACAACAGCAAAGGATCTAAATCCATCCATAGAGATGTTGAAACATGAAAACCCAGCAACAAATCAAATTTGTTGAAATGTTGGTAATACTACCATACATGAAAACTACACCTTGGAATAAATACTCCAATAAGAAAACGTATTTCCTTAAATCTCGCCCATACCTTTAACAAAAGAGTGCAGTGATGAACATGGTCTTCGCCACCCAGGTGCTCACTATGACGAAGGTGAGAAATTCCAGATGTTCTCTTACTTAGGGCTGAGAAATCCTTCCCTTGGGATGTACTGTACATATAAACCTCCTTCTCACCTACAATCTACGAACACGCAGTAGAGAGTTTAAGAAACTCCGATTTTTTTAGATGCATGCCAGCAAAGCCACTACACAACACATGAATTGCACTATAACAATGACAAACGGTGCCCACAAACTGTTAGGGCCTAAATAAAGCTGTCCCAACAGCAGAGGTTCCTTTCCTGCACCATTGAGTGAATCCTTACCACTGCTAGGCTTGACTATCAGCGGAGCCTTGCTGGCAGCAAAACAGTTAATTCAGCCTCATTTACTGGCTTAAAAAATTTAAATTGCTGATATGACTGACTTGCTTAAACAAAATGTGGTTTCTACTGACAATTGAGAGGTACAAACTATGGCATAAGGAGACGAGTGGATAAGAGGCAATCCATAATTTCGATTAAGAACGACCTAGGATGGACATAGTTATATTGTCTATGTTAAGCACTTTTGAAATGTACAGCAACAGAATTCAGAACATGGGCCGTTCTTAGTCTTCTCCCTGTCCACAAAGTCAGAACCGTAGGATAAATAAAGCGGGCATATAAGCAGACAATGAAAGCTCTTACAATAGTCAATGATTACATTTCTCTAAAACAGGCTAGGCTACATGTGCCCTACCAAGTCAGAACAGTAGGCTAAGTTATGAGGAGGAACGGGACCAAATTATTAGGATGAGGCACATGGGCTACTAACAGCTTACTACACAACATACACTTAATATTACATAATTTATGCAGTAGCATACAATACATTAGATTCTCTTATGTGCTGTGCTCACTTGAATAGGAAGGTGGCGCTGCAGTCCTTGTGGGAAAATTGTGTCAAACTTTATCATCAGTCTGACATTATAGTGCTTTCAAGACAACTGGGAACTAAGGAAAAAACAAGGTTGAATCATGACGTCAGTGATCTTCAGGTCGGAACTCTAAAAAGAGGCAAGAGTTCCAGACTTAGAATTCAGAGTCGGATAACCGTTCAAAACATATTTTCCCGGTCGGAGCTAGTTCCCCCCCCCCAGAGTTTCCAGTTGTCTTGAAAACAGCAGAAGTCATGCTGGATTGACAGCATGGCCAATGTTTTCAACCTTTTTTGGCCCATGGTGTTGCATGTGAATGGTTATCCTTTTAAGCTTGGAAAAGAGACCCTTAAACACCCACTCCACTAAATAGCAGGCTTGCGATTGCTTTGCAATGCTTGCAGTTCGCCTCAGATTCCTTCAAAACCACTCATTGTTACATTTTAGATTTCAGACTTATGTAATGTTTATGTCCAATGGCCGATGAGCACCGATACGATTTATCTATAACTTCTCTTCATAGGACAAGGATTGAAAAGGATTTGCCAGTAGATTGTGAACGTAATTCATGATGACTGCTTGTATAGCTTGCTAGCTAAGATTGAAAGTATAATGTTGACATAATCAGTCCAATCAAAGCTACTGTAGATATAAAGTGATTTGGCATCATTTTATCTGTAGCCAATGACCTTTAGCCTTCTTGGATGGGCACTTCTAATGTAACTCTATGCAGCACCCAAGAGGCTAGATTTTGAGCTCTACCCTTAGACTTGGCGGCGACGTAGTGTCCCCATGAGTGACAGAACACTGAGCCAATCACGGCGCAACGCTCCGTATTTTCTGCTGGCTTGCCCCACCATAGAAAGCACTGAGCTAAGCTGAAACACCTGCATTTTGGATCCACCTTACTCAAGTCAACAACAAAAAGAGACCATGTTTGTATGTGGCTTTATTAACTCAATGATATATATATATATATATTTTTTATTGTTCGTCTGATAGGACACATAAAAAAATAAAAAATAACATGCAAAACAGGCACCCATGACTCCTCCTGCTGCAGCCTATACCCTCAGACCTTTCCTTATGAACAAAAGGTGAACTGTATCAAGGGTACTTGGTAGTCTCATCATAATCCTCATCTGTTTGATATGAAACCCTCTCCATTAAAAAAAGTGACCGGTCTTCATCCTTTAAATGATCCTTGAATGTTTCTAACCAAATCAGGAACTAGCAAAGAGGAACAAGACTACCTGTCTAACATCCAGCCTGCAAATCCCTCTCCCTCCTATAGTTGCATGGACACTTATGAAAACAAAGGATCATGAATACATCCTCTTTAGAGGCTGAAAGCCAATGAAAGAAAACCACAGTTCTCCTGAACCCTGGACTTGTTTCCTGTTGCAGGTCTGATATTGGCATTCAAGTGGCATGTGTTCACCAGGATGAAAATTAACCATGTATCAAGTCCTTCACTGTGTGAACAGTGTCCTTCCTCCTAAGCAGGCACCAGCATAGTATAGCCCCACCCATTCTGTTAGTACTGCTGGACATAGCTGTTCTATTCACACAGACTCATGCAACAAATGAAGCCGAGTGATTACTTAAGACAGAATCATTTATATTTTTATCAGACATGATCAACTACAGAGCACTCTGCTGGATACAGAATGGATCTTGGATCTCATTCATCTCATTGTGTCAAAAAGGTATTTTGCCTTTTATCGTAAAATCCCAAGAATTAGACAATTGTATTCACTTTATACCTATTCTTATGAATCAAGACAATCAAAAGATCATTTTGAAAGCAACCTGTAGGAATAGTTGAGAAATTTACAGTCACCTTTATGAGCACGCTATTTTACTTTCCTGATTAACTGCTACCAGGGCATTCCTTGTTCCTGTATGTCTCGACTGTGCATCCGCAAACCTAAATATTCCTTCTAGCCATAAAGCTGACTTTTCTAGCCACATTTTTTATTATTATTAAAAAGGCACACAAGCTGGAAAATCCTCCGCTCTAATTGGATGATTAGTACTTTTTGTATATATCCTTCACTTGCAAACTCCTGTGGATGTGAAGGCGCCCCTTAATAAGTTAACTTATCCTTTGAGCCAAAGGCTTGGCGTCATGCCGTTGGGGAAAGCCAGGACTTGCACTTTGCTCTACATCTCAAATGAGTGCTTCCTCTTCCCAACATCCCCTCCATTCTTTTCCTTAAGATAAAATATAAAGGAACAGAGGGTGTAGTCTGGAGTTTATCCCCTTGGGAAAGACTGCTCCTCAGGAGGAAGAGGCTGACGCTAACAATTAGTCAGAGACTACATTATCATGCACCTTACAACCAAACATTGCCCCTAGTCACAAGGTCAGGTAAACCAGCTTCTCAGCCATGAATCGTCTCTAGCGACAAAACACTGATTTTGGTATTATAAGAATCTCGCTTCTAGCCTGTTTGTTTTATTTACACTTTGCCTTCAATGTTCAAAACTGTCAAAGAAATGTTAATGATTAGCTTAGAGGCCAGTAAATAAACCTGAATGGCAGCAGTGAATGAGGCTGAGCACACAACCTGAACCTGCATTCCACAAGATACGTCAAGATCTAGCTAGGTGTCAAGATCTAGCTAGGTGTCCTGTGTTTACAAGGGAAACTGTTTGTGGTTGACTTTCTAAATAGACAGCTTAGTTGCCATAATGACAATGTGATCGTTGAATATACTGTATAGATGTCTTCTTAATAATTTGCAAGTTCAGCTGTGCACTTGTTTCTGAAAAAGGAATTCCTAATCCGCCCCCCCCATTTAGTTTTAAAGATCTGATCAACAATTGTGTTAATGAAAAAACCTTGTAATTTACAGTGATTAAAAACTAAAATTGGGGGCAAGGGAAACATTTATCTGCACATACAACCTATTGTACCATCATTCCAATACTAATGAGGGGAAGAAAGTGGTTGAACGAGAAAGAGTTAGTTTAAGATGCTTATCTTTTCAAAAGACCCTGATTTAATCCTGTAAGTTTCTACAAAGCAACATTTGACTTCTGAAGGACCCAGCAGTGCCAATTGACCTCAGTGCACAGGCATGTGATGATCCACTTAAGTCTCCATGCAACCCCTCCCAAATAGCCTCTTCAAAAGGTCCATTTCCTCTGGACAACACACCATCTGACAGCGGTCCAAGCACATTGTAAACTTTACCACCAGGCTGTGTGTCCACAGATAGGCCAAGGGCCCCGTTAGCACTTCCCTGCAGTGGGGGACAACTGGGCAGTGAGGTGGTGGTGAGTCTGGGGACTTCGGGAGTCCATCCAGGATGGCGTATCTTAACTGAGGGTCACTGACACAGGAAACATTTTTTTTTTAAACAAGCAGCATTGTATCCGAGGAAACTAATGTGGGGGGTTCTAAATGGAAGGAGATTATCAAGAGCTACTTTTAGACAGGTAGCACATTAAGTGGATCCTCCCCAGATCTGGGAATCAGACTCAACAGAAAGTCTGACTAATGTGTGTAATCCACTGGAAGAGTTCTGGGAGGAATGTCATTGTAAGAGACAGTAAAATCATTCACACTAACCAGGTTTCCATTCAACCATTTCATGCTGATTAATTACATGACGCAAAAATGAAACCAGGCTGATGGAAACAGGAAATTCCGGTACAATTTAAGTCACGCAACGATATGTTGTCTGGTCCTCCCATTACGACTGGTGAACGCATGCAGTTTATTAGGCCACAGATTCATTAATTTAATGTGAACTTCACAGGGTGCTGAAGGTCATTCTTTCCAATAAATATTGAGGGTCTTATTCTAGTGACATGATTGATGCATGGCTGCCATTTGACAAAAGAAAAATTCTCGCACTTATCCATAATAATCTCATCATCATTAGCCTACCCACACTATCTACGAGCTGTTGGCTAGAGCGCACATGCCAAGACTGGAGGGTGCACATTTGCCATATAAATGCAACAGTTGTCACAAACTGTAGCGTTTGGGTCTCCATCACATTTTCAACTCTTAATTTATTTGGCACATGGGATTTTATTTATTTTTTAAAGTTATTTTTCTGTGCACTACGTCATCACGAACTACCTTTAATCCGCAATAAGTCAGTTTGACTGATACATTTCTATAGATGTTTCCATGTGACTGTGGGGAGTGGGAGGCAGGGTACTGAGCAATGCAGTATAAGGCTGAATGTATAAAGGTATTGGCAACAAAAGAGCTTAGAGATGATCCCTTTCACCAGTTGAAAAAAAACATGAAAGAATAGTAGGTTTTCTGAAAATGTTGAAAACAAGTGACTATCCTAGTTTCCTACATTTTGCTCAACCTGGTCCCAAAACAGTAAGTTCTTCAGCCAACAATAGAAGTTAACACATACCGTAAAACTTCAATTATAATGCCTAAACGCAGAGGCTCAAATAGCAGCTGTTCCCTTTTAATAGCCAGGCAACATTTTAGCAAATAAAACACCTGTTTCAAATAAACATTGTGTCAAAATTGTTTGAGGTTTAATGTGTTAAATGAAAAAATCCAGTATAGACCCGAAAATATTTTTTCCCCCACTTAAATAAAAAAAATTCGGTAGTATGAAACTGCTAGTGATTGGCTGCCAACAGCTGAGAACTGCTAGCTAACAGGCAAACATAAAAGCAGGCAACAACTTCAGGAGTACAGACCTTTAGTGGTGAAAATAAGAACTGCCAAAAATGAGTAAGGAAAATAATTCTGTCAAGGATAAATATTTTTTTAAATAGAGGCATACTAAAGACAAAATAAACGTGACAGTGCAGGAAATTAGAAGTATTAAAATGCTAGAAATGAATGCTTGAATTAAACAATTAACTATGCAAATTAGCAAATTAGCAAAAGCTGTGTGCATTAAGAAAGACACCTGGCTCAAATAGAAGGCAGTCTATAAAAAGTGCCTGTTGTGTTCAGTGATAAGCAAAGAAACGCCTGGGCTATTAAAGTTTTACGGTATATACTGATCGGTGTTGCAGTCAATGGATCTAAATGACAAGAGCATTAAAACCCTTACTAAAGCAGTCTCCACATGCACCTAGAGTGCATGTGACTGGAGCTGGTGCAGCCAACCAGCCTATGACTGATAGAGGAGCAGAATGAGGGGTGAAAGTAAAGGTCTGGAGGTTCAGTTAAACAAGCAGCACTTAGAGGACCAGTCATTCCTGCTTGGCAGGGGCGAACTCAGACCAGAAATCACCCCTGGCATTTCTAACACACCATCACATTTTTAACCCAGAAATGCCAGATCGCCCCTACTGCCTGGCCAGATCACCATAGTCTGGAGCCCCATGCCAATACTCAGCTGGAACAGCTGCTGCTGGGTGGATGTCTCAAATTAGTACAACCCCTTTACAGCGCCATACATTCTGCAAGCATAGCTACTTTCCAATTTCAGCACGCTCTACTAAGTAGGTCAGGGGTAGCTCTGATCTTTGGCACACTGTTCAGCCACATTTCATCAACAGCTTCACACAGCTGTACATTAGCTTTCCTACAGCATGGACATTGACTAAGTTTTATATATATATTATTTATTTTTTTAGAAGTCAGAGTTTGCATGAATGGACTCCTAAAAATGGGATAATGCAACATTTATCAAAAAACAGATAAACGTATAAAACCCGAGAAAGGATTTACTTCCTCCAATATTCAGCCAACAGTCAATTAAATTAAATGACTCTAGGGGGTACTAATCCATCACAGCCTGCTTATTTTAGAATCATTTTTGTACATATTTTTATTAAAAAAAAGAATTTCAGCTGATACATCAAATGAAATAAAGCCATCTTGGAGCAGTGCCAGAATATTTGACAGCCATAGGTAGACAAAACGTGTCTAATGTTATTGTAACGCTGTTGGCAGTAAAACAAACCCCCTGGCTTTTCTTTCAGCTGAGTGGTCACTTCATAAACTTTTGAGTCTTTTAACCCCAGAGATGCATTGGAGCTGGAAAGTCACGACAACGTCATCATTTTGTTTACTTTCACACAGACCGGGGTCTTCCTTTCACACATTCCTCTTGGTTCTTCACGTCAACCAATCATTACGTCAAAAAGACAACATTCCCAGCTGCCTGTTAAGATTTATCCAGCCACAGGAGACAAATTGACAACGTGCTTCTTTAACTCCTCTGGGTTCACGCTTTAGTTCAAATAAGCCACAATTTGTTTAACTACAATTTGAGGGTGAAAACAGTTGGGAGATTTGTGAGGCTTCAATTGCTAAAGGCACCTGAATACAGACTGAACTATAGTCTGAGGAAATGAGACAACTCATGAGGGCGGCACACGTCCCCCCTCCAAGCCACTGGCCTCTTTTGGCCGTGGTGGTGGCTAAAGGTCGGGTGGAGAGGAAAAAGGGAGCCATTGACACATTGGCATTCTTCAGCCAGAGTGGAAGCTCAGCGCCAAATGTGTTCAGTGGAGAAGAGAGGTTGGGGGGGGGGGGGACAATGTGGACACAGGAGCACTGTGTAGAGTTCTTATTAAATATTATTTGCAAAGAAATGCATACTTAACAAAAACATAAAACGCAACATTTAAAGATTTTACCAAGTTACAGGAAGTTAGTCAATTGAAATAAATTCATTAGGCTTTAAATCTATGGATTTTACATGACTGGGCAGGGGCGCAGCCACTGGGGAGCCAGGCCCAACAAAATCAGAGAGTTCCTCCCCACAAAAGCGCTTTATTACTAACAGAAAAACTCCTTAGCAAACCCCCTCCCCTCTTCAGACGATCCCACAGGTGAAAAAGCCGGATGTCGAGGTCCTGGGCTGGTGTGGTTACATGTGGTCTGAGGTTGAGGCCGGATGGACATGCTGCTAAATTCTCTGAAACGATGTTGGAGGCAGCTTACGGCAGAGAAATTAACATAATTCTCTGGCAACAGTTCTGTTGAACATTCCTGCAGTCAGCATGCAAATTACACACTCCCTCAAAACTTCAGACATCTGTGGCAGTGTTGTGACAACACTGCACATTTTAGTGGCCTTTTATTGTCCCCAGCACAAGATGCACCTGTGTAATGATCATGCTGTTTAATCAACTTATTGATATGACACACATGTCAGGTGGATGGATTACCGTGACAAAGGAGAAATGCTCCCTAAAAGGGATGTAATCAAATGTTGTGCACAAATTTGTGAGAAACAAGCTTTTTGTGCATATAGAACATTTCTGGGATCTTTAATTTCAACTCATGAAATCAACACTTTACATGTTGCCTTTCTATTTTGTTCAGTGTAATTTAAGGAAGCACCCCCCACCTTGCAGGTCAGTTACACTGGCCAGGTAAAGCATAGGAACGGTTTTAGATTCAGACACATCCTGATCCTTGTTTGGGTTTGCACATTAAAGGGTCTAAGCAGTCTAAGGGGCAGTCTAGCTCCAGAATCAAAGTTTTTCTGCCAGGCCAGCTCTGACCGACTGTGGGCAGGGAATTCACGAGTTTCTAAGTTCTGCTTTTCCAGATGTTCTTTATTCTGCAGTTGCCAGCCCTTTTCCACTTACCAATGCAGGACTCTGGCTGAAGGAAAATAACCTGTACATTTGGATTAGAATAACCCATCACTGTTACATTAGTTTGGCATCCTACAGTCACATCGGCAAACAAACATTACTGCAAAAATCAAGTCAGAGGTTAGTAATGGACTTTCAGCTGTAAACTACCAAGTGATCATTGTTTACCAGTGCATCGGAGAATTCAGATCACACAGCATATAGCCTACTGTACAACTAACTACATAAGTCAATAAGATGTTAAAAGGGCTGGTCTTACCTTCCCCCATTGGGCCCTTATGGAGAGCACTGTGGGACTCCTCTGGCATGGCACTCAGGCCTCAGGACCTGCCAAGACAACATATAAAGTAGGGTCAGTCTCAAGTCAACTCATTGTAGTACGATCAACAATACATAAGCTTTCACATAATAATGCAACTCTGCTTAAGACAGCAAGAGGACAAAACACAATTTCTGCTGCGGTATGGCCAATGTTGTGATGCCCTGTTGTCAGTCAACTCAATCTAGATTCTGTACAGTATGGAGCTGCAGTACCTGCATATGAACAACTAGCTTCATCACAGCTTTAAACCTCTCCTTCCCCAGTGAACACATATACCTTGTATTATTAAAACGTGCATGTTACACCATCTTCTGTGCCTACATTCTAGACCATGCTAAAGGAACTCATACATTCCTCACTCCTCTAAGCTTATGCATGATTGAGGGGAAACTAGCTGGATTCTTATCAGCATTTGAGAAATTCCTCCCATTCCACTGATGACTGCATGGTTAGTCTGTGTTAGCTCGCGCCAGCCACTCTCCGACATATGGGGCTCCATAGGCCTGTGTAGATAGTCCTGAGATTACAACATGAGCTTATACCAGACCAGTGACTGGAAGTCTGCGGCAGTGACATGACAGAGCTACAGGGTCCTAGCTGGGATGAGACATCCGAATTCTGCAGCCACCTGAAGAGTGTGTGAAGGTAATGGTGAAATCCTGTCAAACAGGCCTTACAGTAAGCAAACTACCAGAATACACAAATTCCATAGCTAGCTACCCTCTTCTATAATAGTTTCCAATTCAAATCAACAAGGGCTTAATTGAATCAAAAGCCGAGGCATAATTTTTCATAGGCTTCACATGTTGACAGGTCGAGGAGTTCAAACAGTGGCCTGCAGTTAGGTTGTCCCTCATCATGCCAGAGTACTTTGGTCTTAATGATGTGTCACCTCCAGGCCCAGCCTCCCTGCCAGTTTCCCCACATCACTGCTTCTCACCCTCAAAATTAAATTAATAGTGATGACTGGGCCTGAGAACTCATCTCCTGTGATTCTTAGCGAGCCTCCATCTTTCAGTTACATTCTTCACACAGCTAGATCAGAGAGGAAGGAATTCTTCAGGGATTAGTGTCGGGCATTGTTCCCGAGCGCAATCAGTGGCCATTGCTACGAGCTGACAGGCTGGCTTGCTGAGGCCAAGCCCACTGCCACACGAGGTTTGTCAGTTAAGTTGCACAGGAACGCTGGGTGAAAACAAGAGCCCTGCTCAACACATTATGATCATTGGTTTAACAGCGAGCAGTGCTCCTGCAGCTGTGGAGTTGGTTGTGTATTAACACCATGGGGCCTGGGAACCATGCATCAGAGGCATGTTTATTGGTTCTAAAGCATGACTTACCTGCTGAGTGCCGTCCAGGTAGCAACGAACCTGCCATTTCTACTTGTAGAATCGAAATACTCAGTGGCCAATAACTCAACTTTGAGCCAATCAGAGAACAAACCCCCACGTAGGGGAGCCATCAGGAGTAACAGAAATTAATATATTCTGCCATTTTCTACATCCACGGTTAAATGTCATGAGCCAGTTACACTTTATATGCAATGTAGACTTTGGGATGGTAGCTAGATAAGTGCACTGACAATGCGCACAAAACGAAATACTTCAAGCTAACTAACCACTGTAGTCAGTATTGACAGTCATAATTAGATCACAATGGATTCGTTTCCATGAAACAGCTGCCTGTGTTAACTAGTTAATTCCACAGCTAAGGATGCTAGGCTGTTGTGCTAGCTAGCGAATATGCTAACGTTGGCTAGCTAAACAATTGGTTATAAGCTGGCACTGGTAGTGGGGGATTATAGAGAGTGAATTAAATGGTTTCTTTGTCATCTTACTAGGTAGTTATCTAGGCATGGCCATCTGGCTAGTATCAACAAGGACTTTCTACAAAATAGCAACATTGGCGCAGCTAGTAAACATTGGAATCGAGACCATAAATTAAGCAACACACAGACATGCATTGCCAAAACAACACTACCTTATGGTTTTTAATATTTTATCAAGGCTGACGAGATTAAGTTCTTTGCTGTGTGAACAGAAAAGTGTGACTGCCAACTACGTTCAGAGGTGCTAAGTACTATCGGCAGGCAAACATGTCAATCCTACTGGGGTGTCTGAACTATAAAAAACATGAGTCGAAGAAATATAAATCAATTTACATGCTGTGTTACAGCCAGCTATCAAATTAGGTAACAGGTGCTACATCTAGAAATCATTGCATTGCAGTGAATGAAAGGCTGTAATTAATTTAAAAAACGGTTCCTAAAGCTTCAAGCCTCTTCAGAAAAATACCCTTTGACCAAGTACAGCCAATTGATTTTTAAGTGGAGGACTTCACCAAGATTGTTCATGTCTAAGGCAAGACTTTGAACTCCTCCCCCAGTGCACTGAGCAAGTCCACTTCAGACACGTCTGGAATTATGACCTCAGAGCTATACCAGCTGAACGAGCACACTAAATCTCCAGTGGTGGAAAAAGTACCCAATTATCATACTTGAGTTAAAGTTACTCAAATAAAAGTCAGCCAGTAAAATACTACTTGAGTAAAAGTATTTGGCTTTAAATATACTTTAGTATCAAAAGTAAATGTATAAATCACTTAATTCCTTATATTAAGCAAAGCAGATGGCACAATTTTCTTGTTTTTAAAATTTACAGAAAGCCAAGTTAACACTCCAACACTTAGAGATAATTTCCAAAAGATGCATTTGTGTTTAGTGAGTCAACCAGGTCAGAGGCAGTAGGGATGGCCACGTGTTCTCTTGATAAGTGTGTGAATTTTGAGCCATTTCCTGTCCTGCTAAGCATTCAAAATGTAATGAGTACTTTTGGTGTCAGGGAAAATGTATGGAGTAAAAAGTACAATTCCCCCCCCCCCCCCAGGAATGTAGTGAAGTAAAAGTTGACAAATATAAATAGTAAAGTACAGATACCCCAAAAAACTACTTTAGTACTTTACACCACTGCTAATCTCTCAGAACCCTTACTGGTCAATGAGCGACTAGACAAGAAATAAGGGCTCAAAAGGTAGTCCTCCATTAAAATGCCAGATCCAAAAATATTTTAAATAAACAAAAAAATCAGAGAACACACTTGAATGGAAAAAAATACATTTATAAAAGTGTCTCCTAGCAAGAACAAGGTCAGCACAGTAATTATCACTCCCAACCTACAGATTTACTGCGTTTTAAACCTCTATACCCATCACATTTGCTGAGATATGAAAACTGTAAAGTCAGAATCAAAACTTCCTTGAAATCCTTAGTGTAACCACTAGCCAGACTGACAGTTATGTGGAGTTGGCCATTTGTGCTGAAGCCAGCCTTCTTTACACACAAATTGAGAACATTTGTTCCCACAGCTGATAAGTGTGTTAGCCGCAACCTGACCTCCCTTCTGGAGACTCTGGAGCTTGTTCTCTAAGTGGACACAGATGCCACCATGGATAATCTGATGGTGGTTAAGTTAGAGCTGCAATAGATCACTTGGTCTGTATATCCCTTTAGCAAAGCAGATATGACCCCTTTGTTCCTGTGATCTTATTTTTCCTGATCCCAGACTGCCAGAGTTTAAATTCCAACAGGAACCTTTTCTAACAAATGACAAAACAGTTGTTGCCATGAGATTATAGAGACTGTGCTCAGTTGAAGAGAGATTGGGAGATGAGGGAAATTCAAATTGGGTCATTGTGTCCAATGCCCCACCCCAAACGTACACAAACCATAAATCAGAATGATGACCTTCTTGATCCAAATCAGTCAGGTTTCAAGACTAGTCATTCAACTGAGACTGCTCTTCTCTGTGTCACGGGGCGCTCCGCACTGCTAAAGCTAACTCTCTCTCCTCTGCTCTCATCCTTCTAGACCTATCGGCTGCCTTTGATACTGTGAACCATCAGATCCTCCTCTCCACCCTCTCCGAGCTGGGCATCTCCGGCGGGCCCACGCTTGGATTGCGTCCTACCTGACAGGTCGCTCCTACCAGGTGCGTGGCGAGAATCTGTCTCCGCACCACGTGCTCTCACCACTGGTGTCCCCCAGGGCTCTGTTCTAGGCCCTCTCCTATTCTCGCTATACACCAAGTCACTTGGCTCTGTCATATCCTCACATGGTCTTCTCCTATCATTGCTATGCAGACGACACACAATTAATCTTCTCCTTTCCCCCCTCTGATAACCAGGTGGTGAATCGCATCTCTGCATGTCTGGCAGACTATCAGTGTGGATGACGGATCACCACCTCAAGCTGAACCTCGGCAAGACGAGCTGCTCTTCCTCCCGGGAAGGACTGCCCGTTCCATGATCTCGCATCACGGTTGACAACTCCATTGTGTCCTCCTCCCAGAGTGCTAAGACCTTGGCGTGATCCTGGACAACACCCTGTCGTTCTCAACTAACATCAAGGCGGTGACCCGTTCCTGTAGGTTCATGCTCTACAACATTCGCAGAGTACGACCCCTGCCTCACGCAAGGAAGGCGCAGGTCCTAATCCGAGCACTTGTCATCTCCCGTCTGGATTACTGCAACTCGCTGTTGGCTGGGCTCCCTGCCTGTGCCTTAAACCCCTACAACTCATCCAGAACGCCGCAGCCCGTCTGGTGTTCAACTTTCCCAAGTTCTCTCACGTCACCCCGCCCTCCGCTCTCTCCCACTGGCTTCCAGTTGAAGCTCGCATCCGCTACAAGACCATGGTGCTTGCCTACGGAGCTGTGAGGGGAACGGCACCTCCGTACCTTCAGGCTCTGATCAGGCCCTCACCCAAACAAGGCACTGCGTTCATCCACCTCTGGCCTGCTCGCCTCCCTACCTCTGAGGAAGTACAGTTCCCGCTCAGCCCAGTCAAAACTGTTCGCTGCTCTGGCACCCCAATGGTGAACAAACTCCCTCACGACGCCAGGTCAGCGGAGTCAATCACCACCTTCCGGAGACACCTGAAACCCCACCTCTTTAAGGAATACCTAGGATAGGATAAAGTAATCCTTCTAACCCCCCCCCCTTAAAAGAGTTAGATGCACTATTGTAAAGTGGTTGTTCCACTGGATATCATAAGGTGAATGCACCAATTTGTAAGTCGCTCTGGATAAGAGCGTCTGCTAAATGACTTAAATGTAAATGTAAATAACAAAAGGCTGACCCTGTCCTCCCTGTACTTCAGACCCAAAGCCTGGAATTCTTGACTGATCGGCTCCTTGGTGAGAGATCTGATTACTATCTGGGGAATATCATTCACCACTGACAGCTCCCAGTGTTACGAGGGAAGTGAAACCTTGAACTAACAGAGGGCAGACTATGGAGGGTAATAAGACAAGCCACAATCTGGGAAGATCTCAATTGCATATTCTTCACATCCCCTTGCAGTCTTATCAAAACCCATTGGATGAGAAAGCCAGATGTCCATCCCCTCTGACCTTCTCCGCCAATGGGTTTTGAGAAAGAGACTCGGAGAGAGAGAGAGAGAAAGGACGCGAGGAGTATGCAATTGAGGGTTACACACAGAGGGCATAGACAGCGCAGGAAGGAAGTGACATTTAACCAACCAGTGAATTTTCTATTGAGTGCCACAGATAACAATTATATTGCATTTGAACCCTAAGGAATCATTTGGTATGCCTTACTGACTCAGTAGTGCCTGGGGGAGGTTTCCATCAGAGATAATGAAAATGTGAATAACGGTGGAATCTGATGGTGAAATGACTGTACTTTTTGCCATCTAAGCATCAGAGCAATTTCCTTGCTGCATATGATGTGTGCCTTGTCATTCCCGTCTTGACTCAGCTGCCCAATCATGCAGAGATCCCTACTCCCCATTACATGCAACAGATAACTTGGCAAATGAACTGCTTCCGGGTGCGACATGAATCAATGAAGCATTAGATAGCAAGCAGGCTAAGAATAGTGTAGTAGAATGTAAGCTGCTCCACCCCACAGTCAGCGAGAGACAACATAACATTCTCTTGTCCCCAAACAGTCTACCCAACAAGGGATTCTGGGAATACTAAACAAGCCTCCGGGATGTCCTCAGACAGGACACGGTCAGGATGTTTATATTCAGAAAGTGAATAGAAACCTAATTGAGCTGACTGACATCCAGGAGGTCTATAGACTGACAGACAAATGTTTTCCAGTGGTAGGGCTGTCCATTTTGTGGACCTCTCTTAGCCATAGACATTAAACCAGTAAATAGTGATAGGAATACGTGGATGTCAGCACTATGGAAAAATCCCAATGGTGCATAAAATCTGAAGTATTTCAATTTGAAGCGTGCCATATTGCAGAATGGCACCATAAAACACTTAGGATCAAGCGTCCTCTTTCCCCACATTACTCCTCCACTATGTCCCTGACATAGCCCACAAGAAACCAACAGCCTTTCATTCATTGGAGAACACAATGAACCAGACACTCCAACTTAACTTCAATTAAAACCAGCTCATTCTAGAATAGCATCTTCGCAACCTCGGACTCACAAGACATTTAACATATGAACTCTTCACTTTGGGCAGCTTAGTAATTACGATTCAGAGCATGCTGCCAAGATGGGCCGATAAAAGATGTGTCCCTCAAAGCCCAGAGCCCGTGAAGATCGTGCAATGTGTGGGCACAGCACTTACACATTTGAGTCATTTAGCAGATGCTCTGATCCAGAGCGACTTACATTAGTGCATTCATCTTAAGTTAGCTAGGTGAAACATATCACAAATCGTAGAAAGTAGTGATGTGACAAATAGAAAAATTCAGATAAAACTAAGACAAAATGGTTTGGGTCTCAGTGTGTATTTTTCAGATGGTTAAGCATTGCACACGTACTACCATTACTGTACCTCAATTCCACCTTACAAATTGGCATTTCACCACTTTCTCAAAGTATTTCCATACAAGACTTCACTGCTATCACTTGCCTTTCTCTGCTATTTTTACAACTGTTAATGACGTATAAGTATTTCTGGAACGGGAGGAGACTGATTAGTTGCTGCACTTCCGAGAACACAAACACTTGCATCCTTCATAGCGAGCTAGTGAGGGACAGAGAACGGAGGGGCACAGTATATGCAGGTCGGCCACCAGGCAGACAGTCAGAACCGTGCACTAGGCCCATCTATCGGTAAGCAAAAGCTGTATCTCACAATGGAATGCTATATCTCACAACTTCAGTAAAGCAGGGCCTAATCAATGAAAAGGCTAGGATATTCTACACGCAACAGTCCGAAGACTGAACACACACACTTGCATCATTAGCAAAGAGAAAGAGCAGGCGAGCCGGCGTGAGGGAGAGGGGGCAGGCAGAAAGAACCGTGGGCATTTCTTGGTAATCTGTATCTCTCAATGTCGTTTTGCCTGACTCGTAAAATCAACTTTCCCTGTGCCTTTATAGTCTATCATGGCAAAGAATCTGATTTATGATAACTTCAGTGGGATTTAAATTGTGGGAGAATTTTTTTATTAATTTTTTTAAATCCTAGCCGAATTAGCGATCCCAATTTGGCTTAAACGTTTACACCCCCTAGAAGCAAGCACATTTCCCCCCATAGTTATAAAAGGTGATTTAGAATGGTCAATTAAAATACATAAGTGAAAAGTGCTGTCTCCTTCATTGTCTATTGACAAGTTATAACCTTACTTACAGTGCATTGGGAAAGTATTCAGACCTTGACTTTTTCCACATTGTTACGTTATAGCCTTATTCTAAAATGCATTAGTTTTCCCACAATAATGATAAAGCAAAAGAAATGTTTGCTAATTTACAAAAAAATAAATATTCTAATTTACGTAAGTAGTCAAACCCTTTACTCAGTACTCTGTTGAAGCACCTTCGGCAGGAATTACAGCCTTGAGTATGACGATACAAGCTTGGCACACCTGTATTTGGGGAGTTTCTCCCATCCTTCTCAGCGGATCATCTCGTGCTCTGGCAGGTTGGATGGGGAGCGTCACTGCACAGTGGGCTCCCGAGTGGCGCAGCAGTCTAAGGCACTGCATCTCATTGCAAGAGGCGTCACTACAATCTCTGGTTCAAATCCAGGCTGTATCATATCCAGCCGTGATTGGGAGTCCCATAGGGCGGCGCACTATTGGCTCAGAGTCATCCGGGTTTGGCAGTCATTGTAAATAAGAATTTGTCCTTAACTGACTTGCCAGAGATGTTTGATGGGGTTCAAGTCCAGGCTCTGGCTGGGCCACTCAAGGACATTCAGAGACTTGTCACAAAGTCACTCCTGCATTGTCTTGGCTGTGTGCTTAGGGTTATTGTCATGTTGGAAGGTGAACTGTTGACCCAGTCTGAGGTCCTGAGCAGGTTTTCATCAAGGATCTCTGTACTTTGCTCTGTTCACCTTTCCCCTCAATCCTGACTAGTCTCCCAGTCCCTGCCACTGAAAAACATCCCTACAGCATGACGCTGCCACCCCCATTCTTACCGTAGGGATGGTTCCAGGTTTCCTCCAGACGTGACACTTGGCATTCAGGCCAGAGTTCAATCTTGGTTTCATAAGACCAGAGAATCTTGTTTTTCATGGTCTGAGAGTCCTTTAAGTGCTTATTGACAAACTCCAAGTGGACTGTCATGTGCCTTTTACTGAGGTGTGGCTTCCATCTGGCCACTCTACCATAAAGGCCTGATTGGTGGAGTGCTGCAGAGATGGTTGCCCTTCTGGAAGGTTCTTCAATCTCCGCAGAGGAACTCCAGAGCCCTGTCAGAGTGACCATGGGGTTCTTGGTTGGCCCTTCTCCCCCGATTGCTCAGTTTGGCCAGACAGCCAGCTCTAGGAAGAGTCCAAACTTCTCCATTTGAGAATGATGTATTCTTGGGGACCTTCAAATGCTGAAGAAATGTTTTGGTACCCTTCCCCAGATATGTGCCTGTGACACAATCCGTCGACCTCATGGCTTGGTTTTTGCTCCGACATGCACTGTCAACTGTGGGACCTTATATAGACTGGTGTGTGCCTTCTCAAATCAAGTCAATTAAATTTAACCAACCACTGGTATACTCCAATCGAGTTGTAGAAACATCTCAAGGATGGTCAATGGACACAGGATGCACAGGAGCTCAATTGAGTCTCATAGCAAAGGGTCTGAATACTTAATTATGGAATTTCAGGTATATTTTTTATACATTTGCACACTTTTTTCTAAAAACCTGTTTTTGCTTTATCATTGTGGGATATTGTGTGTAGATTGATTAAATTATAAAAATCTTCATCAATTTTAGAATAAGGCTGTAACGTAACAAAATGTGGGAATAAAGGGAAGGGGGTCTAAATACTTTCCGAAAGTACTCAATATAGTTTACATGTCAATTTAAGCCAATCCAGTTTGTTTGGCCCCACACAACCAACCAACCAACCCAGAAATAGTAGGAATATTTCACTCATCTCAAAGTTGCACTACGCAGAAATCACACCACCATTTCCTGGTTGCTAAAACGAATAGGTTAGCCTAATTTCAGTTTGTACCAATTTCAGTATCATACACTGAACACAAATATAAAAATATATTTTTTTGAGTTACAGTTCATAAGGAAAATCAGTCAACTGAAATACATTAGCCCCTAATCTACAGACTTCACATGACTGGGAATACAGATATGCATCACAGATACAAAAACAGAAAAATGGTTTCCAGCATTTGCCTCATGCAGCGCGACACATCTCCTTCGGATAGAGTTCATCAGGCTTTTGTTTGTGGCCTGTGGAATGTTGTCGCACTCTTCAATGGCTGTGCGAAGTTGCCGTCACGTCAATCCAGAGCATTTCAAACATGCTCAACGGGTGACATGTCTGGTGAGAGTGCAGGCCATGTAAGAAGTGGGACATTTTCATCTTCCAGGAATTGTGTACAGATCCTTGCAACATGGGACCCTGCATTATGCTGAAACAAGGTGATGGCGGCGGACAAATGGCACAACAACGGGCCTTAGGATCTTGTCATGGTATTGCTGTGTATTTAAATTGTCATCGATTAAAATACCATTGTGTTCATTGTCCATAGCTTCTGCCTGGCCATATCATAACCCCACCATGGGGCATGCTGTTCAATGTTGACATCAGCAAAGCGTTCGCCCACACAACACTAAACACCCTGTCTAGTATCTGCCCAGTACAGTTGAAACCAGGATTCATCCTTGAAGAGCTCACTTCTCCAGCGTGCCAGTGGCCATCAAAGGTGAGCATTTTCCCACTGAAGTCAGTTTCAATGCCAAACTGCAGTCAGGTCACCTATAACTATAGGTGGGGCGGCAGGTAGCCTAGTGGTTAGAGCGTTGGACTAGTAACCAAAAGGTTGCAAAATCAAATCAAGATACAAGATAAAAATCTGTCATTCTGCCCCTGAACAAGGCAGTTAACCCACTGTTCCTAGGCAGTCATTGAAAATAAGAATTTGTTCTTAACTGACTTGCCTAGTTAAAGGTAAAATAAATAATAAGAAATTTAAAAAAAGGTCAAGACCCTGGTGAGGACGATGAGCTTCCCTGAGAAGGTTTGTGCAGAAAGTATTCAGCTGTGCAAACCCAGTTTCATCAGCTGTCCGGGTGGCTGGTCTCCAATGATCCTGCATGTGAAGAAGCCAGATGTGGAGGTCCTGGGCTGGCGTGGTTACACGTGGTCTGCGGTTGTGAGGCCGGTTGGATGTACTGGCAAATTCTCTAAAACACTGGAGGCAGCTTATGGTAGAGAAATTAACATTCAATTATCTGGCAAAAGCTATGGTGGACGGGCCTCCCGAGTGGCACAGTGGTCTGAGGCACTGCATCGCAGTGCGCTAGCTGTGATCCTGGTTAGAGTCCAGGCTCAGGCTCTGTCACAGCCAGCCGCGACAGAGACCATGGAGCGGCGCACAATTGGCCCAGCATTGTCCGGGTTAGAGGAGGGTTTGGCCGGCAGGGATGTTCTTGTCCCATCGCGCACTAGCAACTCCTGTGGCATGCCGGGCGCAATGCACGCTGACATGGTCGCCAGGTGTGCGGTGTTTCCTCCGACACATTGGTGCAGCTGGCTTCCGGGTTAGGCAGGCATTGTGTCAAGTAGTGCGGCTTGGCTGGGTTGTGTTTCGAAGGACGCACGGCTCTCGACTTTTGCCTCTCCCGAGTCCATACGGGAGTTGTAGCAATGGGACAATTTTGTAGTATCAATTGGATACTACAAAATTGTGTAGAAAAAGTGCAAAAAAAAATTTCAACTAAGCTATGGTGGACATTCCTGCAGTCAGCATGCCAATTGCACGTTCCCTCAACTTGAGACATCTGTGGCATTGTGTTGTGACACAAAACTATACATTCTAGATTGGCCTTTTGTCCCCAGCACAAGGTGAACTTGTGTAATGATCATGCTGTTTAATCATCTTCTTGATATGCCACACCTGTCAGGTGGATAGATTATCTTGGCAAAGGAGAAATGCTCACTAACAGGGATGTAAGCTTTTTGTGCATATGGAAATCCTGGGATCATTTATTTCAGCTCATGAAACCAACACTTTACATGTGCTGTTTATATTTTTGTTCAGTGTATATTTTCCATAACCTAAAATATTGTTGTTTCAGCTGGTGTACAAACCCAAAGTAAGAGCAAAAACATGAAACAGAAATAGGGCACATAGAATGTATCTACAGCTTCTTAGACTTGCTTTCAAGTAGAATGATAGGAATGTGAGTTATACTGTAGATCTGTGTAAATTTGGTCAGGTTGCCCAAAAAAAGTTGCATACTGTCACCAAGTCTCAAAATAGCAATCTAGTTTTTAGCCATATTTAGTCTCCCAGGCACCTATCCAGGAAAGGTGATCTCTGCAGCTGATCAAAGTTCAGTCATAGAATGTTCTTTTTTTAGAAAATACATAATCAGTACCAAAACGTACTCTTAGCAGGGATCTAAGCTTTTAGCCTGACTCAGTGGAGTTAAAGACCTGACGGTTTTAGATTATAGGTAATTTAATGGTCAGTGCAATTCAGAATCCTTAGGAAATCCCTACCCTAAATCCTAACCCTTACACATGTCAATTTCAAAAGGGTAGGGAAGTCCCAAGGATCTCAGATAGTACACCGTTATTTAATCCACATGGAATTTTACTAAATCTCCATATACAACAGCAGGTCCACCTACCTAGCAATGCAGTAGGCTACCCTGTTGAAGTAGGGGAGCGTAATGGATATTTGACACTGCCATGTCATGGACAAGAGCCCTAATTTTAACATGTTAAAGAAATAAAAAGCCTAATAATATACCTATAGGCGACTTTTGTCATTTCAATGGTAAAGGTGCAAGAGCGGTGTGCCTTTTATAGCCTAAATAATACAACATAGCTCTTTTACCTCATCCTGTCAAAACAATTTGGCATATTTCACGTGTTGTGGTAGGTTCTGGGTGCAAAGTTTGATGGAGTTTCAGAGCAGTGAGGAACGTCTCGAGACGCAGATTTTAAAAAATCAATTACGGCTTTGACTGAATAAATTGATAGGCTCTACACCACAACGCGGCATGAACTCTTGAAGAAAAGCAGTGTTGTATCGACCAAGCATGCACTTTAAGCTGTGTAGGCTTTTCATAAGAAAATTCGAGTCGAACCGTTTCTGATTCACGAATGTTTCCCCGGTTATTAGAGTTCATTACAAACACTTACCAAATGTTTGAGTATGTAGTCGTCTGCCTGTGAACCCGCGAAAGTGTAGGTCTAGTTTTTCTGTAGACTATAATTACGGTTTTAGTTTTCCATAGTTTAACTCACAGAAATCCTCCGCACAGCCCAGTTGTCCTCTACTGACTCTACAGCTGAGCCGAACACATATCAAAGTACAGCGAGCAATGGTCAAAGACCGCCTACTTCCAAAGCACGCAACCTAATCGAGAGTGGTAGAATTTGCTGGCTCAAATTGTCTAATTAAAGTCTGCGTTTAGACAGGCAGGCCAATTCTGATTTTTATTTCACTAATCGGTATTTTGACCAATCAGATTAGATCTAAAACAAAGATCTGATATGAAAAGATCTGATTGGTCAAAAGACCAATAAGTGGAAAAAATATCAGAAATGCGCTGCCTGTCTGGTTTATACTGCCTCAAATACTGTCTTTATTTGCCACAAAGGGTGAGTGAATAATATCTCTGAATTTTTTCTTTATTGACATAAATTAGTCCCTTTTCAGGTCATCACTGGAAAATTGTCCCAAATTCAAGTTTCTGCCAACCCCCTTTATTCAAATAAACACAAGCAAATATTTAAACTCAGCCCTTATCAGCCCATTGTAAACTGACAAACTTTAGAGCAAATTCAAAATCTTTCTTCCTCTCAATTGTGTGGATTACTCCCGAGGGCCTAGTCAGCCAACATGACAAGCTTATAAACCACTATCACACACCATCACAGTCTTACAATCTATTGATGAGGGTCTCCGGCCCCTACACTGTCAAAGGTCCCTACAAAGAATGGCAGACAGATAACTGGAGTGAATTAATTGAAGGAACTGTTCACTTGTGGCTAGTAATAAAGGTAGACTACTTACTATGCTCTGTATTCCCCTCAGAAGTCCCATTTTACTATCAATGGCAGTCACCTCACCTGTCAGACTTTCTTCTATTGATAAACATCACAGAGGCTGCTGCTGAGCTTACCTACATGATGATGACCGAGGATGGCCGGTCCTAAAATTGACATCTTGCCAGCAGGGACTGTATTACATGGATAATTATGGGGGAAATAGTTTGGGATGCTCTGGATTGACATGTATGACGGCAACTTCGCACAGCCATTGAAGAGGAGTAGGACAACATTCCACAGGCCACAATCAACAGCCTGGTGAACTCTATCCGAAGGAGATGTGTCGTGCTGCATGAGGCAATATCAGAAGTCTGTGTTTTGCAGTGAAGTGTCAAATAGTAATTTTATTCCATTGTGGCTAAGCAGTAGTCAATGTAAAGTCAATATTTCCATCTGCTGGTAATGGTTGGGTAATGCATGGGAATAACAATATGCTGTAATGCAGGGCTCTCCAACCCTGTACTTGGAGAGCTACCCTCCAGTAGGCTTTTGGTCCAAACCCAGTTGTAATTTACCCGATTCAGCTTATCAATCAGCTAATTATTAGAATCGGGTGTGCTAGATTAGAGTTGAAATGAAAACCTACAGGACGTTATCTCTCCAGGAACAGGGTTGGAGAGCACCGCGAGCAGGGTTGCAAAGGGAGGGTATACAGTGGTCATCATAAATATTCACCCCCCTTGGATTTCTTCACATTTTATTGTTACAAAGTGGGATTCAAATGGATTTAATTGCCATTTTTTTGTCTACACAAAATACTCTGTAATGAAAAAGTGGAATTTTTTGAGGAACATTTCTTACAAAATAATAAAAAATGAAACAATATGCATTACCTAGATTTTAAAAGTATTTGTCCCCCTGAGTCAAAACATGTTAGAAATACCTTTGGAAGCAATTACAGCTGTGAGGCTTCCTTTATTAGTCTATAAGAGCTTTGTACACCTGGATTGTGCAATATTTCTTCAAGCTCTGTCAAGGTGTTGGGTGTCCTGGCTAGATAGCACATTTCAAGTCTTGCCATAGAATTTTTTTTTTACTAATTCGGCAACTCTGGAACATTCACTGCCTTCTTGGTAAGCAACTCTTTCCCAGTGTCTTGTGTAAAGCAGACTGAAGCAGGTTTTCTGCTAGGATTTTGCCTGTGCTTAGCTCCATCCTGTTGATTTTTATCCTGAAAAACTCCCCAGTCTTTGCCAATGTCCAGAATATCCATAATATGATGCAGCCACCACCATGCTTGAAAAGGCAGTTACTCACTGATGTGTTGTGTTGGATTTGTCCCTTGCCTTCCGTTCTGCTAGCTAATGTTCAATCGCTGGAAAATAAATGGGACGAACTGAAAGCACGTATATCCTACCAACAGAACATTAAAAACTGTAATATCTTATGTTTCACCGAGTCGTGGCTGAACGACGACATTAAGAACATACAGATGGCGGGTTATACACTATATCGGCAGGACAGAACAGCAGCCTCTGGTAAGACACGGGGCGGGGGCCTATTCATAGTTGTAAACAATAGCTGGCGCACGATATCGAAGAAAGTCTAAAGGTTTTGCTTGCCTGAGGTAGAGTATCTCATGATAAGCTGTAGACCACACTATATACCATACTAGTTTTCATCTGTATTTTTCATAGCTGTCTACATAGCACCACAGACCGAGGCTTGCATTTACACCGCACTCAATGAGCTGTATTCCGCCATAAGCAAACAGGAAAACACTCATCCAGAGGCAACGCTCCTTGTGGCCGGGGACTTTAATGCAGGGAAACTTAACCTCTTGACGCTAGGGGTCATATTTTTTTTTTTTAAAGAATGTTCCCAAGGTAAACGGACTATTTCTCAGGTCCAGATCGTAGAATATGCATATAATTTACAGATTAGGATAGAAAACACTCCAAATTTTCCAAAACTGTCAAAATATTGTCTGTGAGTATAACAAAACTGATTCTGCAGGCGAAAACCTGAGAAAATATACCCCAGAAGTAATATTCTTTTTTTAAATTCTGTGTTTCCTGGCCAGTCTTTCTTCCATTTAAAGGGGTATCAACCAGATTCATTTTCCAATGGCTTCCTCAGGCTGTGACCAGGCTTTAGACATAGTTTCAGGCTATTATTTTGAAAAATGAACAAGATTTTTCAAAAGTAGTCAGGTGTCCTCTGAATAGTACCTGCGCGCCAGAGGGGAGCTCTCCATTTTGCTTTTCTCTCTTATTGAATAGGTTAAGGTCCGGTTGAAATATTATCGATTATGTTTGTTAAAAACAACCTGAGGATTGATTATAAAAAACATTTGACATGTTTCTACGACCATTACGGATACTTTTTGGAATTTGTCGAACGGAACAAGGCTTTGGTTTTCTGAACATAACGCGCAACCCAAATGGCGTTTTTTTGTTATAAAAGTAATATTTATCGAACAAAAATAACATTTGTTGTGTAACTGGGAGTCTCGTGAGTGCAAACATCCGAAGATTATCTAAGGTAAGCGATTCAATTTATTGCTTTTCTGACTTTCGTGACCATGCTAATTTGGGGCTAGCTGTTGTAGCATTGATTGCTACACTCACAAAAGCTTGGATTTCTTTCGCTGTAAAGTATATTTTCAAAATCTGACACGATAGGTGGATTAACAACAAGCTAAGCTGTGTTTTGGTATATTTCACTTGTGATTGCATGATTATAAATATTTATATTTTTGCATTTGGCGCCCTGCAATTCTAGCGGTTGTTTAGGAAAATGATCCCGTAAAAGGGATCCGTAGCGCAGAGAAGTTAAATCAGTTTTACCTAATTTCTATCAGCATGTTAAATGTGCAACCAGAGGGAAAAAAATTCTAGACCACCTTTACCCCACACACAGCTCTCCCTCGCCCTCCATTTGGCAAATCTGAACATAATTATATCCTCCTGATTCCTGCTTACATGCAAAAATTAAAGCAGGAAGCACCAGTGACTAGGTCTATAAAAAAGTGGTCAGATGAAGCAGATGCTAAACCACAGGACTTTTTTGCTAGCACAGGGATTCTTCCGATGGCATTGAGGGGCACACCACATCAGTCACTGGCTTTATCAATAAGTGCATCGAGGACGTCGTCCCCACAGTGACTGTACGTACATACCCCAACCAGAAGCCTTGGGTTACAGGCAACATTCACACTTAGCTAAAGGGTAGAGCAGCCGCTTTCATAAAGCGGGACTCTAACCCGGAAGCTTATAAGAAATCCTGCTATGCTCTCCGACGAACCGTCAAACAGGAAAAGCGTTAATACAGGACTAAGATCTAATCGTACTACACCGGCTCCGACGCTAGTCAGTTGTAGCAGGGTTTGCAAACTATTACAGACTACAAAAGGGAAGTACAGCCGAGAGCTGCCCAGTGACATGAGCCTACCAGACGAGCTAAATAACTTCTATGCTCGCTTCGAGGCAAGTAACACTGAAACATGCATGAGAGCATCAGCTGTTCCGGATGACTGTGTGATCACACTCTCCGCAGCCTGTGAGTAAGACGTTTAAACAGGTCAACATTCACAAGGCCACAGGGCCAGATGGATTACCAGGATGTGTACTCTGAGCATGTGCTAACCAACTGGCAAGTGTCTTCACTGACATTTTCAAACTCTCCCTGTCTGAGTCTGTAATACCAACATATTTCAAGCAGAACACCATAGTCCCTGTGCCCAAGAACACTAAATGACTACCGATCCGTAGCGCTCATGTCTGTAGACATGAAATGCTTTGAAAGGCTGGTCATGGCTCACATCAACACCATTATCCCAGAAACCCTAGATCCACTCCAATTTGCTTACCGCACCAACAGATGATGCTATCTCTATTGCACTCCACACTGCCCTTTCCCACCTGGACAAAAGGAACACCTATGTGAGAATCCTATTCATTGACTACAGCTCAGCGTTCAACACCATAGTGCCCTCAAAGCTCATCACTAAGCTAAGGACCCTGGGACTAAACACCTCCCTCTGCATCTGGATCCTGGACTTCCTGACGGGCCGCCCCCAGGTGGTAAGGGTAGGTAACACCACCTCCGCCACGCTGATCCTCAACACGGGGGCCCCTCAGGGGTGCGTGCTCAGTCCCCTCCTGTACACTCACGACTACACGGCCAGGCACTCCAACACCATCATTAAGTTTTCTGATGACAACAGTAGGGAGGTCAGAGACCTGAACGTGTGGTGCAAGGACAACAACGTCTCCCTCAATGTGATCAAGACAAAAGGAGATTATTGTGGACAACAGGAAAAGGAGGACAGAGTATGCCCCCATTCTCATCGACGGGGCTGTAGTGGAGCAAGTTTAGAGCTTCAAGTTCCTTGGCGTCCACATCACCAATAAACTAACATGTTCCAAGCACACCAACAGTCGTGAAGAGGGCACGACAAAACCTATTCCCCCTCAGGAGATTGAAAAGATTTGGCATGGGTCGTCAGATCCTCAAAAGTTTTATAGCTGCACCATCGAGAGCATCCTGACGGGTTGCATCACTGCCTGGTATGGCAACTGCTTGGCCTCCGACTGCAAGGCAAATCAAATTGTATTAGTCACATGCGCCGAATACAACTGGTGTAGACCTTACAGTGAAATGCTTACTTACGAGCCCCTAACCGACAGAGCCCAGTACATCACCGGGGCCAACCTTCCTGCCATCCTGGACCTCTATACCAGGCGGTGTCAGAGGAAGGCCCTATAAATTGTCAAGGACTCCAGCCACCCTAGTCAGACTGTTCTCTCTGCTACTGCATGGCAAGCGGTACCGGAGCACCAAGTCTAGGTCCAAGAGGCATATCTAAACAGCTTCTACCCCCAAGCCATAAGACTCCTGAACAAGCTAATCAAATGGCTACCCAGACTATTTGCTTGCCCCCCCCCCCCTTACACTGCTGCTACTCTGTTATCATCTATACATAGCCACTTTAATAACTCTACCTACATGTACATCATTACCTCAATTACCTTCACCCATTACCTTCACACACACACATTAACATTGACTCTGTACCAGTACCCCTGTATATAGCCCCGCATTGTTATTTACTGCTGCTCTTTAATTATGTGTTATTCTTAACTCTTACTTTTTTTTGTGGGGGGGGGGGGGGGGGGAGTGGAGTGGAGTTATTTTCTAACTGCATTGTTGGTTAAGGGCTGTAAGTAAGCATTTCACTGTAAGGTCTACACCTGTTGTATTTGTGATTTGATTCTGGGAACAGCATTTTATTTAGGATTTGAGAGCTAATGGTAAAAGAGAAAACTACATACAAAAGTGTTAATGAAAAAGCTGAGTAAATAAAGAGTATATTGTCCTATAACATGTGACCACCATGATGAGGCACAAACTCACTGTTTTCCCCTCTTCCGTTTCCTTCTGAAATACCAGTTTTAATAATCACAAAATAAACTATAAAAGTAAAAAATAACTTGCTCTCACTTCTACCAGTTAAGACAAAGGGTGTCAATAATGTACAATATATTTCCAGCAACACATTTTTTTTTGAAATGCCTCAAATATGATAAAACAAGATAAGAAGAATAACAAATCAATAGTTAGTTAGCAATATTGGAAGGTTTTCAGCTCCCACTATTCCAACAGTTTACATGCAGTCAGATTTGTGGATTTAATCGTAGGACCATTATACCCGGAGTGCAGAATTGCTGACCAACAATCTAAATTCTGACAGGTTACTGCAAGGAAGAGAAAAAGGCAAGTGTAGTTTTGAAGAATTGCTGCCACTTTTGCTTTCCTGAGTGGAGTCAAACTAATAAAAAATCTTAGACCTACATTACAACAACAAGGTAAAGGTCTTGTAAAAAAAACAGGCCTATATTTGGGGAAAATAAAATATTATACTGGTACACAAAAACCCTCCAAGGTTCACATAAAATAAAATATTGATCTGAGTTCATGCAATGATGATGGCTTGCACCTAGGCAGGTTCCGGGGGCAGAGGTTAGGGGTCAGATGGGCTTGGTGGTGGTGTTGTAGACCAGGCGCTCCGTGTCCTCCCTGGTGTAGACCTGGGAGCCGTTGACGGGTACCCGCTGGCGCTGAGTCTGCTCCTTCTTGCTCTTCATGAAGCAGTAACACAGAACTACCAGCAGTATTATGATGGCCAGGCCAAGCAGTGCAGCTATCACTATGATTCCTGAGAGACGATGGGCATGAAGAGACACACACACACACACACACACACCAGTAAGTCAATAACTATATGAAAGGATCCTGCATGTGCAGGGAAGCAAAAACTGGACAGACAGACAATCATGTGCAACATTCACAGTGTTTGAGTAAAGTGAGGAGAATGTGCAGGGAAAACACAGCTTCATCATCACAAGATCTTTGTGACCAGCTTTGACCCCCAAGGCCCTTAAACCTGATGGGGTGGAATAATTGGTTTTACTTTATTATTATTATTGTCAGGATGTCTTTTCCATTGAGTCCTGAGGGACAAAAGGCTCCATCTTGCAGAATAAAGAAGAGCTAATTACCTATATGGCCGTCAGTGTCCTGGTATTCATATCGGTTCGTTATTTCAAAGACGTCCTTTTCTGAACACATGGCAAGGATAAGAGACAAGTGAGTTGTTACACACAGCTACAGTATTGTTGATACACACAATGTAGTGGTGCTGACATAGGAAAATACTTTAGCTCTGTAACATTTCATTATTATGATCTCAAAGGGTAATATAACAGTTAGGGATGCACTCTATATCGGTAAGCATATCGGAATCAGCCAATATTAGCTAAAAATGCCAACATTGGCTCTATGTATAGTTTAACGCCGATATGCAAAACCGATGTCAAAGCTCACATGCATACCTGTATAACGTAGCTAGATGACGTAATGACACATTCCTAACCTAGCCCACAATGTCTGCTGTGTGGATATATTTTGAAGTTTCAAAGGAAGATGACAAAAAAGGCCAAATGCAACGTTTGTGCTGCTATTATTTCCTGAGGGGAAAAAGTGCATCCCCCCCAGACACTCAGCAACTACGTAGAACAAAAGCAGAAAAAAACGAAGCGTACTTTTCCAACAACGAAACAAGTTAAAGTCGAGCACTCATTTGAATGAGTAGGAACATTTCTGCGAGATAACTCAAAGGCGAAATCCATTACCGCCAAGATAATGGAATTCATTGCCCTTGACAATAAACCGTTCTCTGTCGTGGATGTTGGCTTTCACCGACTGGTCGAGCACCTCGAGCTCCGGTACACACAACCAAGTAGGCGCCAATCTACAGATGTTGCCCTACCGGAGTTACACAGTATTGTTGAAACGCACATCCATGAGCTACTTGCTATGGGCGTCACTGCTATTAACTTCACAGTTGACATTTGGACCAGCGACGTCAGCCCCGTGAGCATGCTGAGTCTGACAGCACAGTGGTTCGACGAGGATTTCGTACTGAGGAAAGCCGTATTGCATGCTCATGAATGTGCTGGTTCTCATACCGCTGCTGCCATTTCAATGGCATTTGAGAACATGTTTGAAATCCCCAAGAACAAAATACACGCTGTGCTACGTGATAATACACGTAACATGACAAAGGCTTTGGAAGAATGTGGGGTCGCCAGTTTGCCATGCATGGCACACACGCTGCAACTGGCTGTGAACGAAGGTGTTTTGGCCCAACGCAGCATATCTGACACAGTGGCAAAAAGTAGGAAGATAGCGGGTCATTTTAAACACTCACAGCTCGCATACAGCCGCCTGCAAGCAATACAAGAGCAGCTTGGAGTGAAAACGAAAAGGCGTAAGCAAAATGTTTCCACCAGATGGAACAGTACTTTTTACATGGAGAGCCTGCTTGAACAAAAACGAGTGCTTGGCGTGTACGCAGCCGACTAGGAGTTACCTGCAACAATCAGTACAAACCAGTGGACTCTTATTGAAAACACTCCTAGCTCCATTGGAACAACTGACTTGAGAAATAAGCTCATCAGCTGTGTTTCCAGCAGATGTGATACCTTCTGTCATGGCATTGAAACGCCTGCTCAATAAAACTGCCGACAGACCGTGGGGTTAAAACTTGCAAAAGTACTCTACTAGAGGCTGTGAACAAGTGATTCGGTGGCACTCTCTCTGAGCCTCTTTACTGTGTCGCCACCATGCTCAATGCTAGGTCCAAGGACCGCTACTTCGATGCAGACAGGAAACAGGGTTTAGGTGAAATGTTAGACATAGCTGGACAAGATGGACACGGACACAGTGACAGTGCGCACTGAGAAAGAGAGGCCACGGACAGACAGAGTTGAAACTTCACTGCTTGACATGTATAATGAAATCCTGATTGAGAATGAAACGACTGAACAAATGATCAACGAAACAGCAAGTAAGTGAAAGAAATAGGTTTTGATTATGTTTTACTGGTAATGGGGACATATGTGGTCAGTATGTGTGTGTGTTTCAACTATTTAACTGTACTAGAATGCTTAAAAGGCCGCAATTATTTTTATATATCGGTATCGTTTTTTTTTGGCAAGGAAAATATTGGATATCGGTATCGGCTCAAAATTCCATATCGGTGCATCCCTAATAACAGTGCAACAATTTTGAAAATCAGTTGAAAGTGTTGTAATGGCTAAAGCATGCAAACCTACCTGTTACCAGTTTGCAGGTACTCATACAAGCATCCTCAGTGTCAAATCTGTTCTCATTCCCGTAGCAGCCGCCATAGTTGAAACGGAAGCACTTCTGGTAGACAGGGTTGTAGTACCACTTGGTAAAACTCTCCCGACAGTTTCCTGTTTTGGGGTGCTCCGTGCAGCGAACTGTGGTTGAAAGAACATGTGTGTGAGAGAGATTAGCGTTCGTAAGGAGAGCCAGAGTAGGGGTAGGCACCATATATGACCAGTTAACTCAACAACAAAATCCTAGATTGATCCTGTTATTGTGAACATGTTTCAAAAGAGTAAAACTCAACCTTTCTGTTCATCCACAGGAATTTGCAGTAAAATCTGGAAGTTCTCATTCACTGATGAAAGGAAGAAAGCAAGAGTTAAAGGGATACTTCTGGATTTGAAGCAATTTATCTACTTCCCCAGCGTCAGATTAACTCATTGATACCATTTTTATGTCTCTGCATCCAGTATGAAGGATGTTAGAATTGGCTTGCAAAACTACCTCTAACTAACGTTAGCATTAACGCTAGTTACCAATTGCGCTAACGCTAGTTAGCAACTTCCGTCAAACTGCTCGCAGAGAATGGCATCCACAAGTTCATCGGACTCTGGGGAAGTAGATCAAGGGTTTCATTGCCAAAATACCGAAGTATCCCTTTAAGCAACTTCACATGACAACAACTGATCACCCCAATAGTTTCACTTCATGACTGCACTTGTAATGTAAGGTCAGTGGTAAGGTAAGGCCAATGCAGTGTTGTATGTAAATTAGGGTTGGTTTGCATAGCCTGTACTCACAGTCCTCACAGTTCTCCTCATCTGAGCCGTCGCTGCACTGTTGCTCCTTGTCACACTCCAGGCCTCGGTCAAGGCAGCAGCCGTTGGTGCAGGTGAACTGGCCTGACCCGCAGGGTACTCCACACACCTCTAAAACACAACAACACACACAGGTGAACTGGGGACCTCACACACCTCTAAACATAATACACAGCTGAACAGGGTACTCCACACACCTCTAACACAACAACACAGAGGTGAGCAGAAGAGGTGAGGTAAAAGTGACTTTTACCCGTAGATTCACCTTATAGGGTACACAAGTAATACAGGTAACTGATAAGTCTCAATAGATATGCATCAGTCAACAGATAGTTCAAATATACATATATTTGCCGTATGTCAATGACTGGGGGAGGCATAGCCAAAAAGCTGGAGCTTATAAGTACAGCTACTTTCCATAGTCATACACCTGAGAACAATAAATGAAATGTAAGTCAGTCTTACCTCTAGGGGCTGGAAGTGGTCCAGTTCTACCTCTGTGAATAACTACAAAAAAGGAAACACCAATCAACCAACCAATCGTCTCCAAAAACTGTTCTCAGAAAAACAAAAGGGATCTGTATAATACCTGACACACCATCACAGGCATTGGCACACTCCTGGAGGGAGAGGTAGTTGTTGAGGTTCTCTCTGCAGCCCCCAAACAGGAACTCCTCACACCTCTCTGAGGCAGCATTGTAGTGCCAGCGGGGGAAGGATCCGCGACAGGGACCCACCTTCTTGGGGACCATGCAGTGATCTGAAGGATGAAGTATCAGAGAGTGGGGACACTGGCGATTAGATAACATTATGTAATAAAACAATACACACAAATGTCATGTGATTGTATTTTATGTTGTGGTTCAGTGGTGGAAGCCCAGACAGAATCATGTGTAACACTTTTTGGTGAAAAACATTGCTTATAAACTGTTTATTACAGTGCTTATAAACTGCTTACATAATCATAGCTTCAAACAGCTCATTACTTCATGTGCAACGCTTAAAATTATTTTGACATTTTCTTATAAACATAACTCATAACATAGAAGTTTATAAACATACCTTCAAATAAAATGTTTAAAAAATTGTGTAGAATATTAGAGAGCCAGTCAATATTTTATTTTTTATATCTTTAATTCTGCATTGTTGGAAAAGGACCCGTAAGTAAGCATTTCACCGTTGGTCTACACCTGTTGTTTACAAAGCATGTCACAAATAAAATAGTATTTTTGATTGGACGTGATGTGTCAAATAAAAAAAAGCTAAGTAACTTTCCCTAAAACCAGGCCTACTTCATCCACTGAAAATAAATGTGGATGGTCTGTGGACAGTACATATATTTTGCTGAGAGGGGGTTCATGTTGTCAGGGTATCTTTAATTGTGATTCTACTAGCATTGTTCATTGTAATTCATCCAGCATTAAGGCATGCAGCCATTTAGCTGTACGTGTTGTGTGACTCAGATCAGGGGTCACTATGCATTGGTCTTTCCACAGAGGAACATTCCTAACACCATTCAGTAGAGACTAGTTAATGGGTAACTGGCTCAATGAATGGTTAATAGTCTCTGCTCAGTCTGTTAAGACATGCTCCAAATTGTATAACTGACTCAGAAATAACTTCAAAGTGTTTGAGTATCAAGAGTCTGCGTTTAGAGTACCATGACATTAAAGGAGTTTGCTTGAGTTTGTGAAACCCAAGCTGAAACCAGACAGACAGGTTAGGGGGGAGGGCCGGGTGGGAAGGAAAGAGGGAGCAGAGTGTGAGGGAGGGAAATCACCACAGCTTTCTTGACTTCCTGTTTCTGCTGATAACCCAGGAAAAGTGTCTATCCATTCCATACACACACATGTAACTGGGCATGGCAGAGAAAACCCTTCCATTGTCTGATTCCTAAGTATTCCCTGTTACCCTATAATGAACAGCCAGGCAGCACTGTTGATCTACCAAGTATAAGCCAGCGTGATAATGAGTTGTCATCCTGTTATGAGCCAATACTGTCATTCTTGGAGGACATATGGGTTTTTCAGTCACTCACAGCCATGGAGTAAACAGCTACTAGGAAAAGAAGAATACTAAGCTGTTGTCTCTGGCGATTGAGCCCACATATAGATGTCCAAGCTGAGACAAATCTACTTATGAATGTGCTTTCTTAAATCTGGAAATGTTGATTTTGTTCTACGGGAATCAGAGGAGCTTGCCTGGACAGGTCTTTTTGACAGTATTCTCATGCCATGTCACGTGGCATGAAAAATAGATGATTATGATATCAAGTCTTGTTGTAATCAACTCAACTTAAACCAGTACAACCGATAAGAGTCATCAGCAAGCATTTGAAAGTCATAAAAATTAGTTATGAACTTAACATGCCACATGCACTGAGTGCAGAAAACATTCGGAACACCTTCCTAATATTGAGTTGCACCCCCTATTGCCCCCAGAACAGCCTCAATTCATTGGTGCATGGACTCTACAAGGTGTCGAAAGTATTCCACAAGGATGTTGACTCCAATGCATCCCACAGTTGTGTAAAGTTGGCTGGATGTCTTTTGGGTGTTGGACCATTCTTGATACACACGGGAAACAGTTGTGAGTGAAAAACGCAGTAGCGTTGCAATTATTGACACACTCAAACCGGTGCGCCTGGCACCTACTACCATACCCTGTTCAAATGCACTTAAATATTTTGTCTTGCCCATTCACACTCAATGGCACACATACACAATCCATGTCTCAATTGACTCAAGGCTTAAAACTCCTTCTTTAACCTGTCTCCTCCCCTTCATCTACAGTACACTGATTGAAGTGGATTTAACAAGTGACATCAATAAGGGATCAAGCGTTCACCTGGATTCACCTGGTCAATCTGTCATTGAAAGAGTTCCTGATGTTTTGTACACTCAGTGTATACTTGTAATCGGGTATTTCTTTTTCACATCAAAATTCCAATGCAGAGACAGTTCCCTCAGTTTAGAAGGAAAACATTTAAGTGATTTATATTCCTAACATTGCATTCACTTGCATTATGTGTTCAGTGGCCAATATGGTCAGAAGGGCATCAGTCCTTCTCACCTCAATGACAAAGTTTCTCATAGTATTTCCACATGGTCCCTGCTCCAAACATGACAGATCACTCGGATGTAGACCACTTCAAAGATCATTGTCACTTTAGATTGCTTTCATACAGGCAACTAACTGTTTATAAGTGCATTGAAATTCAATAAATACAGCATGTCCCTTCACCCTCAAAACAATTGTGTTAAACTGTGTAGCTAGGTGTGCTTTGCAGGTGTTTCACATATACTTTAGTATACTCACTCTCAGACTGCTCAGGGGTAAGCACAAGGACAGTGATCTGGGTTTGGTCGGACTGCCCACTGGAGTCTGTGACGGTCAGTTGGAACTTGTACACTCCTGACGCCAGGTTGGACACGATCACCTGGTCTTTAAATGTAGTTTTCTAGGAGACAAGGGGAGACAAAGAAAGAACATTTATCAATGTTTTCTAGTGTGGCAGAACATTGAAAATAGAGAAGCTTTAATTGTGATCCTCATCCTCTGGTGTTCCCAGGGTGACCTGTTCTTCGCATGTATTTTTACACAGTGAAAGAGCAATCACCATTAACTATGATCAGGTAAATGCCCCAAACATCCCAATAAAGCCTGACCAGTGCTCCCTGATGCCCCAGTCATCATCGCCCACCTCAATGACAGCGGAGGTGTTCCCTGACACTAGGTGCCACTGGTACGTGACATTATCGTGGTCGTCCTTGCTCTCGTTGCCATTCAGAGTTAAACTTTCCTGGGGCTGCACCACTCTGTCCGGACCTCCATTGGCCTCTGGAGGATGGTCCACTTCACCTGGAAGTTGAATACAACCTTCATCACGTTCAATACAACATATTCATACTGAAAATAGATGCAGCTTTAAGATATCCCATTATGTTAAAGATACATAGATCATATGGCTGGTTCAAATTTGACTAGGTTGAAGTTTTTTGAAGGGTTTTGAGTGTCAACACATTAACAACATAAGGTTCAGGAAATCAATTTGTTTGCTAACTACATCCTGTTGACATACAATATTCACTCAAGTCTGCAATCCATTACTTGACTCACAGCACAATACCAATCTCCCCTGTAAGAAGCTTTCTCAGCAGCAATGAGGTGAAAACTGAAACCTCAGACTGTGACAAGGGGCCTTATAATGAGCCATATAATAAGCGCTATATTGAGCCATGGCATGTGTGGGTAATGCTCTTCTCTAAGCAGGTGGTTTCATCTCCTATGGAGATCTCCTATTGTGATGCAAACCACAGACAGTCCCAAGTGTAGTGGGTTGCTTTCTCTGCTCATAATAATATAGCTAAATGGTAGGTGTGTTCATGTTACTTTAGAAAGCAGTTCAATGGAGACAAAGTTCATTGGAGACTTAATTAGTTAATTTGATGAGAGTGTCTATGTTGTGATGTTTGAGAGTGATACCTGGGTCTCCAGTTTCAACCTGGACTCAGGGGTAGACATAATATAGTAAATGTAAATCCGGGACACTCCGTATGGTATGTATTAATTTGTGGATGTCCATAATCCATTTCGCATGTTTTACGAATTGAAATTTGTACATGTTACAAATTGCAAAGACCATACCAAATATAACATATCATACTAATTTGAGTATCCCAGCTCCAATTCATCCCAAAGGTGTTCGATAGGGTTGAGGTCAGGCCAGTCAAGTTCTTCCACATCAATCCCCAAAAACTATTTCTGTATTGACTTTGTGCACGGGAGCATTGTCATGCTGAAAAAGGAAAGGGCCTTTCCCAAACTTTTGCCACAAAGTCGGAAGCACAGAATCGTCTAGAATGTCCTTGTATGCTGTAGCATTAAGATTTCCCTTCACTGAAAGTAAGGGGCCTTGCCCGAACCATGAAAAAAAGCCCCAGACCATTATTCCTCCTCCACCAAACTTTACAGTTGGCACTATGCAGTCGGGCAGGTAGCGTTCTCCTGGCATCCACCAAACCCATCGCGTGAAGCGTGATTCATCACTCCAGAGAACGTGTTTCCACTGCTCCAGAGTCCAATGGCGGTGAGCTTTACAACACTCTAGCCGACGCTTGGCATTGTGATCTTAGGCTTGTGTGCGGCTGTTCGGCCATGGAAACCCATTTCATTAAGCTCCTTGACAAACAGTTATTGTGCTGATGTTGCTTAAAGAGGCAGTTTGGAACTCAGTAGTGAGTGTTGCAACTGAGGAAAGATGATTTTTACACACTACAGCACTCGGCAGTCCCGTTCTGTGAGATTGTGTGGCCTAGCACTTTGTGGCTGAGCCGTTGTTGCTCCTAGATGTTTCCACTTCACAATAACAGCACTTACAGTTGACCGGGGCAGCTCTAGCAGGGCAAAAAATTGAAGAACTGACTTGTTGGAAAGGTGGCATCCTATGACGGTGCCACGTTGAAAGTCACTGAGCTCTTCAGTACGGGCCATTCTACTGCCAATGTTCAAATGTTTGTCTATGGAGATTGCATGGCGGTGTGCTCGATTTTATACACCTGTCAGCAACGGGTGTGGCTTAAATAGCCGAATCCACATACTGTTGACCATGTAGTGCATCTTCTGACCAGGGGGAGTTTTCTTGAGAGTCCTGACGCTTTTGGAAGCATAAGGAAAGTGTCTTTCATACCAGCAAGAAATACTTTTCAAATAACTAAAAGGTTAATTTCTTAAACACCTTTTTAGGGTTAGTGTACCAACACCACCATATTTCCATGTTACTTTGTGTATTTACAGAAGACAGAGGGACCACCTGTGTGTGTACCTGAAGGCCACCAGAAACGTGTTGTCACAGGCTGCAACTGTGATAAAGACAGTTTAAACAGTGCAGTAAGTGAATATTTAGCATTTGTGAAATTATGATGTGATATGAAAGTAAAGCTTTATGTTCCTTGAACCGTATCGAATTTGAGAATAGACTCACGTTTATATGGAGTATTTGGCTGTTTTGGTTGCCAGAGCCAGTCTACCTCTGAAAATAGCATGTAAGGTCCTTGGACCTAAACGTAATGGTAAGCCCTTTAGGGGTACATATTGGGCAGTCAGAGATCAGTCTGCCTGTTTTACCTGGGAGGTTTTTTGTGGCCAGATCACTTTCATAAACCGCGTCTCTGATGTAGTTCAGGAATCCCTTCTTCCTGACAAATCGGCAGACGTACTTCTGCTTGTATAGACAGTCAAAGAGAAAGCATGACTTGATCATGCCCTCACCGGACCCATTCTCCATGAAAGCGACATTACACTTGGGATCTTTGCAGCACGAGCGTATACAGTCCTTGGTGCTCTCAACCTTCGGTTTAATGATGAAAGTCGCACCGTATTTCACCGAGTCATCCGTGTCGAGAACGAAATCTTCTCTGCCCTTTTCGAAACTGTCCAAACACTGTTCCCCTAAAGGCTGGGCCTCCGCGCGCCCCAGGAAAACAATAGAGCACACAAAAGCGCCCAATAACAATCCAATTGGGAGAGTAGTCATTCTACAAAACTGTCCAGGAAAACTATTTCCCACAAAATATAGGATAATCCAACAGATGACCTGAAAACAGAGCGATATATAGTAAACGTCAAATAACATACCATGGAATGCATTAATTAAATATACATTATCATTCAAATAAATAGTCGTAACATGATCTAAATAACATACAAAACACTATGCAGTCTATCTTTATACTATACACACACACCAATCAATTGTATAGAAACGTTCAGGACTTTTGTATATCGCAGTGTCTCTCTGTTCCTCTGATTTCAAAGGTAAGAATTACGTCAAACATATAAATAATCAAGATCCAACTCTTCTGTAACTTTATAGATTCATATTTGTTCAAAACAGCACTAGAAATTAACACATGTCACCTGTAAATTCTGTATCTGTCGTCGATTATAAAAGAAACAACTGAATATCTTTACAATTCACAGGTGTGTCACTCTCTCTCTTCGGATACCTGTTACATACAGGAAGTGAAATTCTACTCCCATCTACCCAAAGAGGTGACCGGAGGCGCAAAGCACATTGGCACTCCCATTTCGAGTGGTATCGGAGTAGAAGAAGACTTCACCAAGCATGGGAATAATGAGTTGCTTGAATCTGTAGAGTAACGTATATTTCATTGGTTATCTAAATTTCCCAATTCGTTATTATTTATAGGAGGGGACATTAACATTACTATAGATAATTCAACTGATAGATGGCCCCCAGGTGGGCCAACGAATCAGAATTTGGGTTAAATACTTTATATGGATACGTTTGATCTTACTGACATATAGAGAGAGATGTTTCCGGCTGACAGATCATTCACTTGGAGTAATAAGACAGGTTCCAGACAGTCCAGAATAGATTTAGGGTTTATATTGAAATGTGTCCAGGCTGTGTAAGGGCTATTTGACCAAGGAGAGTGATGGAGTGCCGCATCAGATGGCCTGGCCTCCACAATCACCCAACCTCAACCCAATTTTGATGGTTTGGGATGAGTTGGACCGCAGAGTGAAGGAAAAGCAGCCAACAAGTGCTCAGCATATATGGGAATTCCTTCGAGACTGTTGGAAAAGCATTCCTCATGAAGCTGGTTGAGAGAATGCCAAGAGTGTGCAAAGCTGTCATCAAGTTAAAGGGTAGCTACTTTGAAGAAACTAATATATAAAATATTTTTTGATTTGTTTTGATTTGTTTAACACTTTTTTGGTTACTACATGATTCCATGTGTTATTTCATAGTTTTGATGTCTTCACTATTATTCTACAATGTAGAAAAATAGTAAAAATAAAGAAAACCCCTTGAATGAGTAGGTATGTCCAAACGTTTCACTGGTACTGTATATACAGTGGCAAGAAAAAGTATGTGAACCCTTATCTGGATTTCTGCATAAATTGGTCATAAAATTAGATCTGATCTTCATCTAAGTCACAACAGGCAAACAAAGTCTGCTTAAACTATTAACACACAAATTATTGTATTTTTCTTGTCTATATTGAATACATCATTTAAACATTCACAGTGTAGGTTGGAAAAAGTATGTGAACCGCTAGGCTAGTGAGTTCTCCAAAAGCTAATTGGAGTCAGGAGTAAGCTAACCTGGAGTACAATCATTGAGACGAGATTGGAGATGTTGGTTAGAGCTGCCCTGCCCTATAAAAAACACTCACTAAATTAGAGTTTTCTGTTCAGAAGAAGAATTGCGTTTAACAAGATAGATCTCAGAAGACCCAATATGAAGAATTATTGACTTGCATGAAACTGGAAAGGGTAAAAAAAAGTATCTCTAAAAGCCTTGATGTTCATCAGTACACGGTAAGACAAATTGTCTATAAACGGAGAAAGTTCAGCACTGTTGCTACTTTCCCTAGGAGTGCCCGTCCTGCAAAGATGACTGCAAGAGCACAGTGCAGAATATTCAATGAGGTTAAGAGGAATCTTAGTGTCAACTAAAGACTTACAGAAAACTCTGGAACATGCTAACATCTGTTTGTCACTATCTTGGAAATGAGCAGACCAAGGCGCAGCATGAGTATAGTTCCACATATTTATTTAAGTGAAACTAACAAAAACCGTGAGGACGTAGTGCCCAAACACACTAACAAACAATCAATATCCCACAAATGCAGGTGGGGAAAAAGCCTACCTAAATATGATCCCCAATTAGAGGCAACGATTACCAGCTGCCTCTAACTGCTAGCTAGCTAGCTAGCAGCTAGCCAACGTCTACCGTCTACCGAATAGCAGCACTGTAGAAACTATTACATTAGTTTCTACATTACAACGGAATGACTTGATTAGTGTAGTGTTAGCCAGCTAGATTCATAGATGGATCTACAGATGCAAAACGCAGCTATAGTGCGTTGCAATGCAATGACTGCCGTGATATTAAAATMATAGTTTTGAAGTAATGTTTGTCCACGAAGACATTGTTTACAAACCGTGAGTAAAACAAATATACACTGCTCAAAAAAATTAAGGGAACACTAAAATAACACATCCTAGATCTGAATGAATGAAATATTCTTATTAAATACTTTTTTCTTTACATAGTTGAATGTGCTGACAACAAAATCACACAAAAATGATCAATGTAAATCAAATTTATCAACCCATGGAGGTCTGGATTTGGAGTCACACTCAAAATTAAAGTGGAAAACCACACTACAGGCTGATCCAACTTTGATGTAATGTCCTTAAAACAACTCAAAAGGTGAGGCTCAGTAGTGTGTGTGGCCTCCACGTGCCTGTATGACCTCCCTACAACGCCTGGGCATGCTCCTGATGAGGTGGCGGATGTCTCCTGAGGGATCTCCTCCCAGACCTGGACTAAAGCATCCGCCAACTCCTGACAGTCTGTTTTGTAACGTGGCGTTGGTGGATGGAGCGAGACATGATGTCCCAGATGTGCTCAATTAGATTCAGGTCTGGGGAACGGGCGGGCCAGTCCATAGCATCAATGCCTTCCTCTTGCAGGAACTGCTGACACACTCCAGCCACATGAGGTCTAGCATTGTCTTGCATTAGGAGGAACCCAGGGCCAACCGCACCAGCATATGGTCTCACAAGGGGTCTGAGGATCTCATCTCGGTACCTAATGGCAGTCAGGCTACCTCTGGCGAGCACATGGAGGGCTGTGCGGCCCCCAAAGAAATGCCACCCCACCATGACTGACCCACCGCCAAACCGGTCATGCTGGAGGATGTTGCAGGCAGCAGAACGTTTCTCACGGCGTCTCCAGACTCTGTCACGTCTGTCACATGTGCTCATGTGTCAGTGTGAACCTGCTTTCATCTGTGGAAGAGCACAGGGCGCAGTGGCGAATTTGCCAATCTTGGTGTTCTCTGGCAAATGCCAAACGTCCTGCACGGTGTTGGGCTGTAAGCACAACCCCCACCTGTGGACGTCGGCCCTCATACCACCCCTATGGAGTCTGTTTCTGACCGTTTGAGCAGACACATGCACATTTGTGGCCTGCTGGAGGTCATTTTGCAGGGCTCTGTCAGTGCTCCACCTGCTCCTCCTTGCACAAAGGCGGAGGTAGCGGTCCTGCTGCTGGGTTGTTGCCCTCCTACGGCCTCCTCCACGTCTCCTGATGTACTGGCCTGTCTCCTGGTAGCCCTCCATGCTCTGGACACTACGCTGACAGACACAGCAAACCTTCTTGCCACAGCTCGCATTGATGTGCCATCCTGGATGAGCTGCACTACCTGAGCCACTTGTGTGGGTTGTAGACTCCGTCTCATGCTACCACTAGAGTGAAACACCGCCAGCATTCAAAAGTGACCAAAACATCAGCCAGGAAGCATAGGACTGAGAAGTGGTCTGTGGTCACCACCTTGCAGAACCACTCCTTTATTTGGGGTGTCTTGCTAATTGCCTATAATTTCCACCTTTTGTCTATTCCATTTGCACAACAGCATGTGAAATGTATTGTCAATCAGTGTTGCTTCCTAAGTGGACAGTTTGATTTCACAGAAGTGTGATTGACTTGGAGTTACATTGTGTTGTTTAAGTGTTCCCTTTATTTTTTTGAGCAGTGTATATTTTGGCTAGGACAGTTGTACTAAGCTTATATTAAGTAATATTCTTCTATGTGGTTTACAGCAAATACTGTAAGTAACATGACAGTATTTTGATTGTTTTGGCCCATCCTTGACACTAGGTGGCGCCCAAAGGCTTGCATTTGAAATACTGCAAATACAACTGTGAGTGAACAGTTACTGTGCAGTGGCATTGTGGTTTCTTTAACCTTTATTACTGTAAAACAAAAACTATCTTCTCTTCAGTAAGGGCATTACAATACAAAGTACCACTTTCAAATGAGAGCACTGTAACAAATGTTTGTTTTGGTAAACTAACTGTAACCAGGACATGGGATTTTGCAGAGCAAAGGAACAAATTGACCAGAAAGTAAAACATTTACTGGAATCCATTTGAGTAGTCTTTGAAAGTATACAGTTAGCTACAAAAGTATTGGGACAGTGACACATTTTTTGTTGCTGTACTCCAGCACTTGATTCAATGACTATGAGGTTAACGTGCAGACTGTCAGCTTTAATTTGAATGTATTTTCATACATATCAGGTGAACCGTTTAGAAATTACAGTACTTTTGTACATAAGTCCCATTTTAGGGGACCAAAAGAATTGAGAAAATTCCCTGATATGTGTAATAAAATAGTCAAAAGTTTGGTATTTGGTCTCATATTCCTAGTCGCAATGATTACTCAATCTTGTGACTCTACAAATTTGTTGGATGCATTTGCTGTTTGAATTTGGTTGTGTTTCACATTATTTTGTGCCCTTTAGAATGAATGGTAAATCATGTATTGTGTCATTTTGGAGTCACTTTTATTGTAAATAATAGAATATGTTTCWAAACACTTCTACATTAATGTGGATGCTACCATGATTACGGATAGTCCTGAATGAATTGTGAATAATAATTWGTGAGAAAGTTAGACMCACAAATACCAGGGGGTGTTGAGTGTAAGTGTTCTGTCCCCCCAGACAGTTGGTCTGCTGTAGGATTAGATGGGGTTAAATGGTGGAAAGGGGTGGTGGGTTTTTTAGTGAGGGCTAATAGTTGGCAGGGTAAATTTCCTTTTCCTCAATTTTGTATTACCGTATCAAAGTACAATGGATTGTACAGTAGGTGACTGCAATACGGCAATTGGTGTAGTCTGCCATTAAAACCTAAAGAAGGACAAACCAATGCAACCATAGACACTGTACCAGTGCTGGGAAAAGTACTCAATTGTCATACTTGAGTAAAAGTAAAGATACCTTAATAGAAAATGACTCAAGTGAAAGTCAACAAGTAAAATACTACTTGATTAAAAGTCTATAAGTATTTGGTTTTAAATATAATTAAGTATCAAAAGTAAATGGAATTGCTAAAATGAACTTAAGTATCAAAAGTAAAAGTACAAACCATTTCAAATTCCTTATTTTAAATTAAGCATTTATGTTTAGTGAGTCTGCCAGGTCAGAGGCAGTAGGGATGACCAGGGAGGTTCTCTTGATGAGTGTGTGAATTGGACCATTTTCCTGTCAAAGCGTAACGAGTACTTTTGGTGTCAGGGAATATGTAAGGAGTACAAAGTACATTCTTTTCTTTAGGAATGTAGTGAAGTAAAACTACAGATACCCAAAAAAACTTCTTAAGTAGTATTTAAAGTATTTTTACTTAAGTACTTTACACCACTGCACAACAGACCAGTGAGACCACCTCAATTGGAAAACATCATGTTGCAAAGACTACACTAATTTCCATCCCTAGCTAACACATACTGTATATAGAGACAAAGACGACAGACAAATGTTTACATTATATCTGGCAACACCTGACCTTTGATTGAGATAAAGAAGGTATTAAACTGAAATATAAAAAAGGTATAAAAAGCCCTGGGCTTGAAAGTGCAGCTGAGCAAGATGTCCAAACAGAACAAGTCAGTCATAATTTGCCTTCATTGCACACAATATTGCAGATATGAACTTCAATATAACAATTTCTTAAACACAAAGCATTCCTTCACCGTCTTATCTAGTGTTTATATGTATCCCTAAATAAAGGATWAAAAAATATATATATTTAAAGAGGTGATCTTTGTGATTAAAATTGTCTTTGACAAGAGAGCTGTCCCAAGATGGCTATCAATCATCAATATTTGGATCATCAGATGAGTGCAGCTGCTGTAGCGGTGAGCCATCCCACTGCTCCTCCAACACCAGCCACCACTGCGGTTGTAGACCCAGCTAACCCTGCTGCACCTAGTGGGAAACAACACAACATACATCGGTCTGGGGCCAATATTCAAAACAGAATGTACCTCAGGCACCAGGGTATCATTGTCTTGTCTAAAAATAAGAGGTCTTCAATGATCTAATGTGCAAATAAAGGTGGAAGAAATAGATCATAAAGAGAGATGATCAAAGTATAGTTGGGGATTATCACAAGATCATATTCTATTGATTCTGTGACTCTAATAGCAATTAATTGACAATATGGTTCTGTAGGTTGCCACTGTATTGGACACAACACAATTATGTAAACTGATTTTTAAATATGATATTTAAACACATGAAAATGTGACTCATTACCTGCCGACTGCAGAACAGCAACGGTGCTTCCAGCCAACACACCACCGCCACTTGCCGTGGCTGCCGATGCCATCATGCCGGCTGCAACAGAGTTTGCGGCGATGCCAGCGGCGGTAAACCCTACAGCTCCTAGGGCAACTGGAGCCAAGACCACCGCTCCCCCTTAAAAGTAAAAATAAAAAATAAACATTTAAATTGTAGCTTACTACAGTTGGCTAAGTAGCATATTGAKGTTATTGGGTAAAATGTTAACAAAAAATGGAATCTCTCAAAATTAGATGTGAAAACGGCAAATGATTTAACATGTGTAGCTAGCTATGCTTTTTATTATGCACCTGTAACCATGGGTTGAATTGGKATTTTGCTGGTAGCTTAGCCTACTTAAATTAAACTAGGCTATCCACAATATTGGTATTTCTATGAAATTTCATATTGTCTTTGTCACGTTCCTGACCTGTTTTCTGTTGTTTTTGTATGTGTTTAGTTGGTCAGGGCGTGAGTTGGGGTGGGCAGTCTGTGTTGCTTGTTCTATGTTTAGTGTCATTGTTAATTGACCTTGTATGGTTCTCAATCAGAGGCAGGTGTTTGACGTTTCCTCTGATTGAGAACCATATATAGGTAGGTTGTTTCACATTGTTTGTTGTGGGTGGTTGTCTCCTGTGTCCGTATATGTTACCACACGGGACTGTATCGTTTGTTTGTAGTCTGTACCTGTTCGTGCGTTCTTCGTTATATGTAAGTTCACATGTTTTAGGTCAGTCTACGTCGTTTGTTATTTTGTTAATTATCATGTGTTATTTCGTGTTTCGTCGTTTGTTTAAATAAATCATTATGTCAACATTTCACGCTGCGCTTTGGTCCGCTCATTCACCACAAGACGACCGTTAGTCTTCTCATCAGTTTTTGGTTTGAAATGAAATTGACACAGGGTAATTGATAATATATTACCTTTTTAATTATGTCAGAGTCGATTTTTAAATAGCATGGCAAATGTCTCACCTGCTGCTGCTGTGACCGCAATAATGGTAACTGTTAAAAAAAGCAAGGATGTACAATGAGCAAATATATTTACATGAAAATTGCATGCCACATGTATGCATTGGTTATTGTTACTGTAGCCTAGCCTAGCCTACTTCACACAATTTAGATTTAGTCAGATACATTAGGGGTTTAGGTCACTCACGAAGATCCATGGTTCCTCAGTGACTGTATCAGTGACTGCAGGGGAAAAGACTGGGTCAGGGTTATATAATGCAGTGCCTAGAAATTTTGGGAAACGAAACTTAAGTGCGCCAATTTAGGGTGTGTCTGTATCCATCTCGGTGCGCATATTGGACATTTCAAGCATTCCGCATTGGAAACTTGATTGACAGGGTGTTGGTTGTCACGACCTGCCGGAACAAGATCCGTGTCCATTGTCGTCGAGCAGGCAAATCAGGGCAAAAACAGAAAACGAAAGTCAACTCGTTCTTGTTCCTGTGATAAAGAAATTGGTTTTGACAGAGAGCTGTCCCCAAGACGATGCGTATCAATCGAATCAAATCTTGGATCATCAGATGAGCTGAGCTGCTGTAGCGGTAGAGCCTCCCAGCTGCTCCTCCAACAACAAGCCACACTGCGGTTTGTGACCGCCCCCCAGTAACCCTGCTGCACTAGTGGGAAAGCAACAAACAATCACATCAGATCGGTCCTGTGGCATTCAAAACAGAGATGTCTCAGGCACCGAGGGTACCAGTCTATGTCCTCTGTCTAAATAATAAGAGAGTCTTACAATGATCTAATGTGCAAAATAAAGGTGGAAAATAGCATCAATAAAAAGAGAGGATGATCAATAAGTATACTTGGGGGATTTATCACAGAGATCAACTTCTATTGATTCTGTGACTCTGTACTAGCAATTAATTAGACAATATGGTTCTCCTGTAGAGGTGCAACTGTATGGACACATAACAATTCATGTAAACTGATTTTTAAATATGATATTTAAACAACGTGTACGTGTCTTAGCTTCTTAATCTTATTTAATAATAAGAAAGCCTCTGAACTACAAAAATGGGAACATGGAGCTCAACATTTACTAGAATGAGTTAGTACCAGATAACATAGAACAAGCTACTGGGCATGACAAAGGTGGCATCCATTCTTAAAGAGGACATGAGGTAATTACACGAAATAACATTCTTCTCATTATACAATCAGAGAGTTACTTTTACCAAACCATCAACTGAAAACATTACCCAGAAACTTGTTGTAATTTATTTTGCCATCTTTTAATATTGAACTTGACAGTTAGTTTCTTTTGTTTTGCTTTTTAAGTCCAGTCTGATGGTGGGATCGGTGCTCGTTCTGGTAAGCGACCTAGATTTCTGGAGGCTCCTTGATACATCCCTCCAGTGCTGTGCTTGCTCACTTATAAGGTCCTTCTGCTATTAGTCATTGCACGAACCTGCCATTCAGTTCACACCCACGATCTCCTTCTTCAGCCATGGCGGAGATCTCTTTAACTCTTCTTTCAACACATTCACTCATACGAGTTTCATTGTTGTGTCCACTCTTCTAGGAGCTCTCTGTGGCCTGTTCTCTCTCGACTTGGTTGTGGCTGTTTTCCGTGGAAATGCACTTTGGTTAACTGTGGACGCCGCCACATTCATGGTTGGGCTCTACTGAACCTGTATAAGCTGTCTGGGTCCCGTTTGTGGTATTGTACGGTCCCGCGTCTTGTCCATTTCACTGCCTCTTAGCTGCAGTCCTCTGCGCGACCATCATCATCCTGTCCTGGTTTGGAGATGGCTGCCCCCCCCGGGCCAGCCAGGAGAGGCATCTTGGCTTTGTTTGTTCACACTCTCATTACGCCATTCGTAGGCTGTCATGAATGTCCAGGCCGTGTGCGGAGAAGACTCCTCGAAACATCAATTGGCGGCTGGTGCGTTTCATCCTTTGTCGTGGATGTGGGGTGGTTTTACGGTAGGAGACCAGCGAAACTTGGCCAGTTTCTTTTTGGTTTTCAAAGCCTCCATACTCGTTTGCTGCCGCGGCAGTCCTTGCTTTATGGGTTTGCACAAAGCGTTCTGGCAGCCCATTGGTGGCAGCGGTGGGTTCAACGCCGAGCTGAGGTTGGAGTGTTTGCTTTCCATTTACTGACATGAATCTTGTAAATTCGTCGACTACAAAAGCTTGCGCGTTGTCACTTATTACTAGCCGTGCAGCCCGGCAATCCCGAAAGCGTGCCAAAACGTTGCTTCTTGAAGAACCCACTCTAATTCGTTGAAGCTCTGAGGGTGGAGGCAGTCAGTGGCCAAAACACTCTGGCCATTTGGCAATGGCCATCAACTATAAACCAGCCAACATGTGGCTTTTTCAAAGGGACACATAGCCGGTAGTACCACATGAATTCTCTCGCCATGGCTTCTGTGGGCCATTCCCAAGGGTGGGACATAGGAGAACAGGAGCAGGCATGAAGGGTTCCAACATTACCGCATAACAGTTCTTTCGCCATATTTTCTATTCTGTTGTATCAACTGGCCACCAAGAAGTGGCATCTTGCGAGCAGCTTCATTTTGACCAATCCAACATGAACCTTCAGTAGTAGTTGCTGCCAAAACACCTGATGTTGGCAATTTCAGGGTATCCCATGAACTCTCATTCCCCACATCAACCATCCTTGGTACGGGTTGTACTCATTTCGTTTCTCCGGCTGGAATACGCGAGTCAGCATCCTGTTCTGCAGTAGCTGGCCATACCTGACAACGATCGGCTGTTTAGGTGTCACTTCTATGACAAGGTCACATCGTTTTCCTTTCTCCTGTTATGATAACATGTGGCTTAGTGAACCGGGTAGTGCATCGAGCTGAGCGGTATGGAAAATGTCCACTGCATCCACACTGCCTTTGTCTTTCTCTTGTACACAGCCAGTCTGGATACAATCACATTGCATTTGTGTGGAGGGAACAACCCGGGGGGCCCCCGTTTTTTAAACTCAATGTCATACATATGATCTGGGAGGAACAAGGCGTATGCGGCTTGTAAATCCTGGCTGCTGGCATTAGCCGGAATGCCTTTCTTGTGGACTGGAAAAATGGAGAAGCAACGGCTGGTGATCCCGTCAAACCAGTGTGAAACGGCTTTAGCCATAATAGGTAACGCAGCGTGGAGATTTATTGACGCCACAGCACTAGGCGCCCAGTGCTTCTTTGGCTCAATTGTGTGATAGTGTTGTTCTCTCCTGCATCTTACAAC